>NC_051240.1:11058471-11070971 GCF_015220715.1 Pygocentrus nattereri | reverse complement strand
ATAGATAGCTGTGCATGAAAATCCCAGGAGTTACAGTTACAGAAATACTCAAACCAGACTGGCTGACACCACTAATCATGCCACAGTAAAAATCACTGGGATCACATTTTTCCCCATTATGGTAGTTGATGTGAACATTACTTGGAGCTGCTGGCCCATATCTGCATGATCCTATGCACTGCACTGCTGCAACACAATTAGGTGATTAAGTAATTGCATGTGTGTACAGTGCAGAGCTCGGTGAGTGTGTGTGTGTGTGTATATATATATATATATATATATATATATATATATATATATATATATATATATATAAAAGACCAGAGCTTCTGTTTTGCACATCACACACACATTTTCTAAGCCGCTTCTCCCTCAGGGTCGCGGCGGGGGGATGCTGGTGCCTATCCCAGCTGTCATCAGATGGAAGGCAGGATACACCCTGGACAGGTCACCCGTCCATCGCAGGGCAGACAGACAGACACACACACACACACACACACACACACACACACACACACACACACACACACACACACACAATCACTCACACCTAGGGGCAATGTAACATGTCCAATTGGCCTAACTGTATGTCTTTGGACTGTTGGAGGAAACCCACGCAGACACGGGGAGAACATGCAAGCTCCACAGAGAGAGGACCCTGGTCGGGGAATCGAACTCAGGCCCCATTGCTGTTATGCGACAGCGCTACTCACCGCGCCACCGTGCCGCCTTCTGCTTTGCATTCCTTTCTAATTTGAGTGAAATGCATAATCTTTGAATACTTATATGGATTTCATAATTTCTCATTATGACCCCCTTTTACTTTAATGAGTGTGGCATTTTTTTAAATTTGCTAGATTTTTATTTATTTATTCATTTATTTGCACTTTATTCCTAACCAATGAAAGAGCTTGCCTAGCTACATCTACTTAGATACCACAGAGAAAATTCCTGATTGTCTGATTTTCCACTAGGTATCTGACAACTGTTTTGTTTCCATTCTAAACCTAGAAATGAAGTGAGTGGTACTGTAATATTTGCAGATTTTTACTACAAGCCTAGTTCAGTTGAATAACTGAATGAACTGAAGTCTACACGCATTTATTTTTTTAGTTCTCAGAAATCATTAAGCTTTCTCTTAAAGCATAGAAGGCCATGAGGGGTCCCTTCTGGTATTTACATAACTACATAAATCAGAACTTGAATATGATAATGATTTGAGTATTTGCATATTTTGAAGCATTGTGCAAAATTAATATTAATAATAGACATGTGAGGTCACAGAAATCAGGATGTATTCTGTAATAAGTTACATTATTTTGTCACTTTGTAATGTAATTACAGTTGATATATATTGACTGGAGAGGTTAAGCTGGGTGGATAATTTCTTTGTAAAAACAAATTGTAAAGAATAAACTGGTTGCTGGGAAGAGATAAGAAAATATCTGCTTCCTCTCGCACACACATCCAGCTCAGGAGAGGTAAGGAGATCGCTCTCTCTCCCTCTCTGCTGCTGGGGCCGTAGGTAAGACGATATGCGTGACAGACGAGCTCAGTGCACTGACAAGAGTTTCACAGCTCTGACTGAGTGATCAGCCACGTCTTACTTACAGGTATCACACACACTCACACACTCTCTCACACTGAGCCTTTTGTGTGTGGAGAGCTCCTGACACAATCAGAGGATCTAATGGGCTGATTAAGGCTTTAAGAGGGTGAATGATCCCTCATTCACACAGCAGTGTGAGTGAGTGAGCATGTACGTGTGCAGGTGTATGAGTAATCTAACTCCATGAGGGAGATTTAAGGTGAGCAGCAGGTTAAAAGCCTGTGGATTAAATACTTTAGAAGAATGTAATTGAGACACACACACACACACACACACACACACACACACACACACACACACACAGGCATTCCACTCAATAGGCATATTTTTGTTGAGAAAAGAATAATAGCTGTCATAATAAAAAACATCTTCGTAATAATGAATGAAATGCTAATACAATACAAGGATGTTGGAGAAAGAAACAATTATGTTACGTTCTCTGAGACAATCAATATCATTAGACTACATATCACCTACCCAGACACAGTTAACTTAAACAATGTCAATTAAAGATGCTTAGACAGTGCATATTATACAGTCATACAGCTGTTATCCAAAAACAACGTTGTATCTCCAAAATGGTAACTTTAGAAAAGAAGGAAAAAACCTACTTTACTTTAAATGTAAGTCAATGGAACCAGAATGCAAAAAACTCTTTTGCTCAAATTACAAGTTGTGTGAAATGAAATCAGCACATCCTCTTTAGAGAACAGCTTAATTCTGGCATTTTTTGTAAAGATTTTAGTGCACAATTTCTATTAATGTGTGAGTTTAACATGTCGAGAAAATTGAAAATGTGCCATAACTTTTGCACAAGCCATGTTATATATTTCTTCTTTTTTTGCATGTGCAAAATGCAGGTCCTCTGTGTTTACATTAACAGTGTTAACTTAGTTTCACTTCATCTCATTTGACCTGAGGTGCCCAAACTGTTTCATACAACTACACAACTACAACATAGAGTTTGCTTTAGTGTTGTCAAAGTTAACATGCTAATAATGCATTAATGTGATACATTCTTAGTGCCGCTACATTTTTAATGCTGTTAAACCCTTAAAATCTCTTTTATTACATAATAAAGCTTATTATTCAGTAAGATTTCCAAGTTAAAGTTTATAAACCCACTCCATTTTCAGAGTGGACAAAGTGCAGTTTTGGACATGTCCTTTCCACTTTTTCAAATTATTGTTTCAACATTAATATATAAACCATTAGAAATCATAACAATATGTTTTCTCTAAGAACAGACATACATTGTTCACTTTTATTATTTACGTTGTTGACTATTGCCCCTCCCCCTCACTTGTTAGGCCTAATTTGCCCTGTATATCAGCAAAGCACTAAGACCAGCATACTATATTACACACAAAAGATATATTAAAAAACTATATTTTTCACTTGTACAATAGTCCAAATCCAAATCCAAATTTTATTTCTTTAATGAAAAATATGAAAGCAGTTTGCTGAAGATGAACAACATCATAGGTTTAGTTATGGAAGCTGTGGAAAAGAAAGCTTTTAAATGATGAGAAAGCTTTATGACATTCAGAATGAATGTGAGTTATAACATCACTATAATGAAAATGACAATGATACCCCATGCTTCGATCATGTAATACAAATTTTAAAATATATAATTTGGGTGTTAGGCTTGTTTGCCTTTTAGTGAACAGATTGAATATTAGAATATTACACAATTAAAATCACAAGCGATGGAACTACTGGCTTGTAATTGTAAATATGACACAAAAGCAGATAAATCTAGTGTCGGCTTTAATTCAAAACCTTCCGCCGCTACTGCGGAATAAAAACCATTTCTCTATGACCCAGGTGCTTGCTGTCCCAAAGGGAATTTTACTGAAAGACAGCGGACCTGTAATGAATAATAATAACAACCTAACCACAGCCACCTGGCCAGAGAGAGAGAGAGAGAGAGAGAGAGAGAGAGAGAGAGAGAGAGAGATGAGAATGTGTCTCTGATTAGTGGGTGTGTTTGGTGGCCACCTGATTTCTCTGTCCCTTAACTCACACACACACACACACACACACACACACACACACACACACGCACCCTTGGCCCACTCAGACACTCATCTATATCAGAATACCCATAAAACCCCACTCATGCACCTGCTTCCTGCGACAGCGCTGACAGTAGCCCCCTGTACACACCTGCATCTGCGCTTAATGCTCACAAACGAGCATTAAACATGCCTGTTTATTACAGCTCTCTCTCTCTCTCTCTCTGTCTCTCTCTCTCTCTCTCTCTCTGTCTCTCTCTCTCTCTCTCTCTCTCTCTCTCTCTCTCTCTCTCTCTCTCTCTCTCTCTCTCTGACTCTCTCTCTCTCTCTCTCTCTCTCTCTGGTCCTTGTCCACGCCAGTGAGAGAGAGATTATTGATTCAACAACAGCGAGAGGACAGTGCAGTGTGTGTGTGTGTGTGTGTGTATGTGTGTGTGCGTGTGTGTGTGAGGTGGTTAATCTTCCATTCGTTGGTCCCCGAGGGGTCAGACACGTCCACTAAGGGACTAACAGGGCTTTACTTTGGGAGAGCACAAACTGGTCAAGCAGGAAATAGAGCCGGTCTCTTAGGCCTGAGGGGTGAGAGACAGAGTTAGAGAGAGAGAGAGAGAGAGAGAGTGAGAGTGAGAGACAGAGAGAGAGAGAGTGAGAGTGTGAGAGAGAGAGAGGGGTCAATACTGGTGTGAAGTCACTTTTACCCCCAATCAAACCTGACAATTTACAACTTATACCATACCTCTGTGTGTGTGCGTGCATGTGTGTGCATGTGTTTGTGTGTGTATGCTTCTGTGTGTGCTTGTGCGTGTGCCTGTGTGTGTGTGTGTGTGTGTGTGCTTGTGTATGTGTATGCTTATGTGTGTGTTTGTGTGTGTGTGTGTGCTTGTGCATGTGTGTGCATGTGTGTGCTTGTATGTGTGTGTGTGTGTGTGTATGTGTGTGCATGTGTTTGTGTGTGTATACTTCTGTGTGTGCTTGTGTGTGTGTGTGTGTGTGTGTATGTGCGTGCATGTGTTTGTGTGTGTATACTTCTGTGTGTGTGTGTGTGTGTGTGTGTGTGTGTGTGTGCTTGTGTATGTGTATGCTTATGTGTGTGCTTGTGCATGTGTGTGCATGTGTGTGCTTGTATGTGTGTGTGTGTGTGTATACTTCTGTGTGTGCTTGTGTGTGTGTGTGTGTGTGTGTGTGTGTGTGCTTGTGTATGTGTGTGCTGGTGCTAGCAACAGTTGAAAGACATAATAAGAAGAAGAATCTGTGTTGGTGCTGGTGTTCTCTAACCACTTTTGTTCTGAGAAGTTTTACACCTTGAGGATGATACTTCTTGTTTAGCACAAGAAAAAGCAAGGGAGGGTGAATCCTCATCCACTGGAATGATGGGAAGAAAAGAGTATGGAAAAGGGAAATCATCTGTGAAGCATGGTGGAGGTAGTATCACATTATGGCCATGAATAGCTGCCAATGCAACTGGTTCTCTGACAAATTTTGAGAAATAGAAGACGATACTTATTATTTAGCACAATAAAAAGCAAGGGAGGGTGAATCTTTGAAGCAAAGGGAAATCGGCACAGTGACGTCTGTGGAGAGGGAGGCGTATTCAGATGGTTGCAGTCTGCAAGCTCAACACTAGATGCCACTTAATCATGCTCGCTGCACCTTTAAAGCTGAAAGTCTGCACTTTGAGCTCAGACTAAACATTTAATTCCACTCCAATGTGCTGTGTCAGAGAGCCAGAATAACACACACACACACCCACACACACACACACACACACACACACACACACACACACACACACACACACACACACACACACACACATTATCTCCCTCAGGGTCTCCAGGGGCTAGAATAACAATAACGTCCAAATATTTATGGACCTGAGTGTAATGCATGTGTGTATGTGTGTTTGATGGGAGTAAACAAGCTTTGTTGCGCACGCGAAGGAACGCAAATTGCTTCCATTATCTACTCCAGGTAAATGCGCACTTCGCCATCGCCCGCAGTCCTGAAACAAGCACGCGCCTAATTCCGCACATAATCTCTCGCTGAGACACTTTAATCAACCCTACCTCACACGCGCACGCACGCGAAAAAAACCTGCTCCTTCCAACATCAGGTGTGACAGGATGGCACGGAGCGCGCTCGTGCCCCCCTCCACCCTCCCCCGTTCCTGTCAGCTCGCGCAGAGGTGCTGCTGCCATATGACGGTAATTATCGGCTGACAGAAATATCCCGCGCGCTTCGCCGAGGTGGGAAGCGCAGGGGCGCGCGCCGCTGCAGCCGCCGCCGCGCTCTCCTCATTAATCTGCCCTTTTGCTCTCTTTGCGCGCGCCCAGCGTTCAACCTGGAGCAGCGAATAAAGAAATAAATGAAAGTTAATCAGGTCTCTCGCTGGTTTCAGAGGCGCGCGCTCGGCCAGGACCCGGTGTGTGCGGGCGCGCGGCGGGTCATCAGCCCCCATTTTCTCTGAACGGCGGGGCTTTGAAACGCGGCTCGCGCTGCCGCCCCTGAACCTGAGCTGATAAACGCACCTTTGGTGTTGCACGCGGGACGCTAATGTTGCTTAGACGCGAGAGCCCCTTTTTTTTTTAAGGGAGAAAAAAAAACAAACAAAAAAAAAAGCCATGCAGGGAGTTTGGACTACAAAGAGGAACAATATCAAAATAAAACGGAGAGAGGAAAGAGGGAGGGGAGGAAAAAAGGACTTTATTTATTCGAAAACTAATTAATTTATTTCTAATCAAAGGTTATCGTGATTGGAGCAGCCTGGATGAGTGAGGAAAACCTTTGAACGCTCTCAGTGAGACGGACAAGCTCTGTGGATGTGGCCAAAACCACTGTCCACTGTGAAAACCAACACCTGGACATATTTTGCCACTGTCCAGCGAAAACGTTGTGCATCCATTTTGGGCATGTTTTACTTTTTGAAAACTCTTTAATGTTGAATCAAAACTCCTTTACCTTGTGTCAAGATTTCGTGATGAATAAACCAATAGAAATTACTTGGAAAAACTTTGCTACGTTAACTTGTACACTGTTAGAAATAAAGGTACCATGCAGGTACATGATTCGTTCATCAAGGTACAAACAATGTGTAAAAAGTGTACCCTCAAAGTTGGAACAGCGGGTTTAAGGTCCAACTGCATACCTTAAATAAGTTTTTTCTAGTGGAAAAGTAGATGTTTGTACGTTTTTATAAACTAATGTATTAAAACAGGACAATATAATAAAAGCCTGGAGACGAGACGGGGTGTGGAGTCAGTGCAACTTATAAAATATAATTTCAGTGGATTATGGTTCAGTTATGCTCCCTGACTAAAGGTGCTGAGATGTACCCTTGAGGGTACCACCCCTGCGACAAGAGGGGCACTGACCCAGTGACAGTTTCATACCCTTTTTCTGAGAGTGTATAAATAGATATAAACTAGGGGTCTACATGAGCATTAAACTAAAACTCGAACCAGATCATCAGCTGAGATCATCAGCTGAGAACCTCCACGCACTGAAAGTCCACCATTTGCTTCTGCCGACACTGACTTAACTCTAAAGCTGGCTGTACACAGTGAAACCTTCATATACCTACTGACATGTAATGATGTGCAGGGCTGTCACATCCGTTGAATCCGAGCTCTACCAGCATGCGAACCAAACCTGGCCCAAAACTCTATATTTTCTTGGGATCTGTCAGGCTTGGGTTGGGAAGCAGACCTCTAATGCATACACACCACAATACTAGTTATTCATTTTTAAGAGGCCTGCGCTTACAGTTTTACACTCTCTCTCTCGCTCTCTCTCTCTCTCTCTCTCTCTCTCTCTCTCTCTCTCTCTCTCTCACACACACACACACACACACACACACACACAAATAGACAGACACCAAGGCTCTGTACGAGCATGAAACTGAATCCAGAACTCGACCCATACCTTTGACTTTGAGATCCAGACTGACAAGGCCCGACTGCTACTACTAAACCTGAAGCTTGAATCAAACCCCCTCACACACAGTAAACACTTGAGGTTATCCACTTTAAATGCTTAAAAATTGCTTGCCAAGCAATTGCTGTCAGGACAAACCGTGTCTCTCCAAAAAGGTACAGGACAAGAAAAAAATGTTCTTAATTTTTTAGTGGACGTAAATGAAGAAATATTTTCTCAAAGTAATTGTGACACAGCTTTTTTAAATTATGTCAAAATATGAAAAACAACAAAATGTGAGGTAACAGGCTTTGTCCTGACAGCCATGATTTGCTGTAGTCAACACTGACACTGACTAACTGGTGCGACACAGTACTCTGGGGGTGGCTTTACACTCTGAAATCTTCATGCTGCAGCTCCTAGTGTGTTTCAGGTATTTAGTAAAGTTAGCACAGAAAATAACTATGATGAACACCCCATAACTGACCATAAGCAAACATAACAAGCATTTCAGTATGCTCTAATTAGGATTGTATGGGGTTTTGCATGCTAAGGGAATATTTACTAAGATCTGACTTATTTTTAGCAGCTCAGTCATCCTGAACAAGGTGATATGTTACATTTACCGAATAGCCTAATGGGCAAAAATATGTTCTCATATGAGAATATAACAGAATGATGAACTTCAGATGGTAGACTTTTCTGACAAAGCAACATGTGCAGTGAGCTAGTACTGGCTGTCTGTGATCTTTGGGCCCTCAGATGGCACTGCATCAAAAATAGACATAATTCTATAGTGGAAGTCACTGCATGAGCTCAGGAGCACTACTGAAAAACACTGTCTGTGAACACAGTTCAGCGCTGCATCCACCAATCCAAGTTAATATTCTACCATGCAAAGAACCAAACATAGGATCCAGAAATGCCACCTCCTTCTCTGGGCCCAGGCTCATATAAGATGGACTGGAACAAAAAGGAAAAGTGTCCTGTAGTCCAATGAATCAAAATGTGAAATTCTTTCTGAAAATTATGAACATTGCATGCCAAAAGGAAAGGGACCATCTTGGCTTGTTGTCAGTGTACAGTTCAAGTATCAGTATTCACAATAAAGGGGTGCATTAGTGGGTTCAGCATTAATGGTGCCTTCACATATAAACAAGTCACCCATGTTCATATGTGAAGGCACCATTAATGCTGAATGATATTTACAGGTTTTGGAGTAACATGCTGCCATCCAGATGACATCTTTTTCAGAGTAGGCCTAGATAATTTGAGCAAGTCAATGTCAAACCACATTCAGCACTTGTTAGAACAGCATGTAAGTGCTAAACTGGCCTTTTTTAGGAAATGAAAATTCAACAAAGGAGACCCTTGAGCTGCTGAAATCCTATATCAAGAAGGAAATGGAAAACATTTCACCTTCAAAACTGCAGCAGTTGGTTGTTAAAGTAGTGGTGGTGCAACACAGTGGTAAGCACGCCCCCATCCCAATTTTTTTAATGTGTTGCTGGCATCAAATTCAAAATGGGCACATATAAAAAAAACGAAACAAAAAAAAAAACAATGACATTTTTCAGTTTCAACATTTGATATGCTATATTTGTACTATTATCATTTAACCCGCCTAACACTGATGCATGTTTCTGGCTATTAGCTGCTGTGGAATATCAGGAGCTGTTGTGAGAAGATTAGAGAAGATTTGCATAATGATGTGCATAAGGAAAAGGAAATAACATGAAAATGTTTCCAACACTAAAATTAAGAAAACATTTTTAAATGTATAGAGGAAATTAGACTCCTGGCCAACCGTGCAAGGCCTTGTATAAGACAAAATCTAGTCATTTCAGATAAACAGCATTTAAAGCTTTCATTTTTGAGAGAGAGAAGAAGATCAAGCTGCTTCAGATCTGAAAACATCCACAGGTGTTTCTTTCCATCCTTCCACTGGGAAAAGACAACTCAATGCTATGTGTCTGTGGATGTGTAGCTTTCCAAAATCCCTTACTGAGAAATAGACAAAAAAGAAAATCTGCAAATTAAACAAAGGAGTTGACGCTGTTCAAGAACGATGCAGTGTCCAGGACTCAACATCCTCTGAATGTGTTTAGGATTTTATGGATCGTGAAAAGCAGAAAATGCAACTTTCATTTTGACTGGACATTAAATGAATGAATGACCTCACTATAAACACAGACACTCACATACACACATAGAAACACGCATCTACATACACACAGGCTGGTGAACACACAAAGGCCTATCTGCCCCTCAACCCTCCTCAAACCCCACCTTCTGGGGTGTGTAAATGTGGGCTGCCCCCCTTTCTCTTTCTCCCTCTCTCTCTCTCTTTTTCTATTTGTTCACTAATGAAAGGCTGACAGGACAGCAGGCAGACGGCGTTTTATGTGGATGCCTGTTAGCTTTGTCAGGTGTGTGATGTACTGTGAGTGTGTGTGTGTGTGTTTGTGTCTGTGTAAAACAGAGAAAGGGAGAGAGAGACAGGGGGAGGGAATGACAAGAGAGGGAGGATGTGTGTAAAAGCCATGAGAGGGAATGGGTGCCATCCTGTGCGGGTGCACGCGATTTTAGGCCCACCTAAACACGCTGAGCAGGTGGCGCACAATGCTTCCTCTTGTTATTAGCTCGCGCTCGCCGTGGCGACGGCACATTTCATAATACTTTCAAATGGCACATAATGGCAAAGCCACCCTGCATTGGCAACACACACCACAAACCTGCGCCAGGACGCGGCAGACGGGCCTCACACACACACACACACACACACTCACAGTGAATCACGGACAACAGCAGAGCACCTCACTCTCTCTCAGCTCAACCAAAGAATATATTCAATTCACTTCAATTCCATTCACTTCAATTCAATTCAATTCATTTCAGTTTGAATCACTAATTCGGTTTGACTCAAGGTAGTTTTATTAGCACGGCTATTGAGTGCAGTGTTGGCATAACATAGTAAAGCTGAACATAGACAGTATAAATAATACCAATTTGATTCTGTTCAGTTTATTTAGTTCAATTCAAAGTCAACATGCATTTATTGCATGGCTATTTTAAGTACAGTGCTAGCAAATCATATTAAAGCCAAACAAACTCAGTTGAAATAACTGCAATTTAATTCAGTTCACTACAGTTCGAATCAGTTCAGTTCAATACAATTTGAATTTAACCTAATTTAATCCAATTCAGTTTCAAGGTAGCTTTATTGACATGACTGCATTAAGTACAGTGCTGGCAAAACATTTTAAGGTTGAATAAACTGAGTAGAAATAATTGCTATATAATTTCTTGCAGTTCTGTTCAACTCAGTTCAGTTCAGTTCAATACAATATGAACTTAACCTACTTTAATCCAATTTAGTTTGAAAGTAGCTTTATTAACATGACTGCATTAAGTACAGTGCTGGTAAAGCATTTTAAAGCTGAACAAACTCACTAGAAATAATTGTCATATAAGAATTCAGTTCAGTAGAAACAATGTAGGCTTAATCTTATACAATTCCGTTTTAAGCTAGCTTTATTGACGTGATTGTATTGATGACAGTGCCAGCAAAGCATAGTAAAGCTGAACAAACTCATTAGAAATACACACACCTTCTAAGCCACTTCTTTTTCCTGAGGGGGGTGGCAGGGTGCTGGAGTGGCTGTCATCAGGCGAAAGGCAGGATATGCCCTGGACAGGTCGCCAGTCCATTGCAGGGCAGACATACACATTCACACTAAGGGGCAATTTAGCTTGTCCAAACAGCCTGACTGCATGTCTTTGGACTGTGGGAGGCAACCAGAGCACCCGGGAGGAACCCACGCAGACACAAGGAGTACATGCTAACTCCACCCAGAGAGGACCGTGGTCGCCCGGCCGGGGACTTGAACCCAGGCCCTCCTGGCTGTGAGGTGACAGCACTACCCACCACACCACTGTGCCAGCCTCAGTAGAAGTAATGACCATTTAATCCAATTCAGTTCAGTTCAACTCAGTTCAGTACAGTCAGTTCAATTCAATACCATATGAATTGCATTGAATACAGTACAGTTTGGAGCTAATAGCTTATAGCTAATAGCTAAAAACATAAAATACTCTCTCTTTCCAATTCTCTCATTATTAATAATAATGAATAATGAAAAAAATAATGATTGCAACAATAGTTCAGTTTTATTCTGTTCAGCTTCATTATTAGAACTATCAAAAACAATGTTTACAGACAAATATACCGAGAATAAGTACTATCAGCTAATAATAGATTCAATAATAGTAATAACAATGATGCTAATGATACTAATAAAAACACAAAAATAATAATATAATAAAACAGGAATAAGATCTCCTTTTGATTCAGTTCAACTCAATTAAATAGAATAAAAGCTGAAAATAGTAATATGTAATTGGAGTTTGCGCAAATACACACTTTGCTGCAGTTTTAGAGTCATGAGGGATCTTAATGAAAGCTTTTAGGTTTGTAACAGTAAGTTTACATGTGTCTGTTCTTAACTGCATGGTGAGGGGGAGGTGGCTCATGCGGACAGTTTGTATATTTTTTTGGCAACAAACCATTGCACGAGAGCTTACACCCATAAATCATAAGGGAGTACTGATGAAATTAGCAATTAAGATTTGGAACGAGATCATTAAAGTACCGCAAGCCTTGCCAAAAATCAGAAGGAAACTGAGATGTCCACAAACACGTATCCAAATTTTCATAGTGTCAGTTTTTTTTTGTTTCCTTTTATTTTTTCTTCCTCTCTTTGGGAGCCAGACACAGTCGCGGCAGGGGAGGTGGACACACGCACACACTCTTCTGTCTGTCGGTGTGTGAGCGGTCTGACTCTCAGCAGTGTGCGCTGTAATGAAATCTCGCAGTTGGACGGGGGGGAGAGGAGCAGCCACCTGTGCGGCCGATTGTTCATCTCGAAGTAACGAGGAAGATGGAGTGGAGAGGGGAA
>NC_051240.1:11013471-11045971 GCF_015220715.1 Pygocentrus nattereri | reverse complement strand
GTTGAAGAAGAGGAAGGTCAGCCTGTCAGTGCTCAGACCATACGCAGCACAATGCATCAACTTGGTCTGCATAGCTGTTGTCCCAGAAAGAAGCCTCTTCTGAAGCTGATGCACAAGAAAGTCTGCAGTTTGCCGAAGACAAGCAGTCCAAGAACATGGATGACTGGAACCAAATCCTGTGGTCTGACGAGACTAAGATAAACTTGTTTCACTCAGATGGTGTCCAGCATGTGTTGTGGCGCACTGGTGAGGAGTACCAAGACAACTGTCTCTTGCTTACAGTCAAGCATGGTGGTGGTAGCACCATGGTCTGGTGCTGCTAGAGTGCTGCCGGCACTGTGGTTCATTGAGGGAAAGATGAATTCCAACATGTACTGTGACATTCTGAAGCATGGCATGATCCCCTCCCTTCAGACACTGCGCTGCATGGCAGTTTTCCAACACGATGAAAACCCCAAACACACCTCCAAGATGACAACTGATGAAGGTAAAGGTGAAGGACTGGCCAAGTATGTCTCCAGACCTAAACCTAATTGAGTTTTTGGTTTGAAGTTAAGGTTAGGATTAGGATTAGTGCCTGTGTGAGAATTAAGATTTGGGCCAGGGTTAGAGTTAGGATTAGGGCCAGGGTTAGGGTTAGGATTAGTGTCACGGTGAGGGTTAGGATTAGGACTAGGGTTAGCGTTAGGATTTGGGCCAGGGTTAGGGTTAGGTTTTGGGAAAGTTTTGTGTACTGGAAGTAACATATTAACAACACATGTACTTAATGTAAGTAATGTATCAATAGAACCTCTCTCACACACACACACACACACACACACACACACACACACACACACACAAACAAACAAACATCTAAGCCACTTATACTTCTAGGTCATGGGGGGAGCTAGAGCCTATTCCAGCAGTCATTGGTAAGAAGGCAGGATACACCCTGGACAGATCGCCAGTCCATCGCAGGGCTCAATAGAAAATCTACAAGATATTTACTTCGATGTATTCAGATACTTCACTACTGCTACTTCACTGATATTTTGTTAATGTGCAGGGATGGGGGAGTAACTAAGTAATGTGCTACTTTTTTGTAATTAGCTACCAATATTAGTGGCTAGTAGCTGTAGCCGCTACAGTTTTAAGAAATGTAGCTAGTAGCTGTAGCGCCTACAAATTTTTGTGTAGCTGTAGTGAAAAGTTTCGCTACAATTTCACTACAGGCTTGAGTCAGTCCGTGCAAAATGAACCACAGAATGTGATCATTCACTGGGCTGGTGGAGATCCTGGCTGAGCCGTGGACAGCTCGAGCAAACGGGCATGTGCCCAATCACCCCTTACCAAAATGTTAAGAAGAACCGTTTTGTCCTTTCAGCAATAATAAAACCACCTTGGGAGCCACAACATTTATTTCTGTTATACCATCTTGGCTGTAAGTATACTGTATCTCAGTATGTGCTGATATACAGGCTGAAAATATAAACGCAAACACAGACTTACTTTGCTGTGCTTTAAGCTTTAGCTCAGCTGTCGCCGCTTTTCTCGCATCTCAGGAAACTTTTTATCGACTTTCTTGTAAAATGTCTCTCAGTGTTGAACTTTTTATGAAGTTGAAGTCGCTTCTCATTCTCCAGCTTCTTGTCCCGTTCCACCTTAAACGGTAGAAACTGATTCTCACCTCAGAGTCAGAGTCAGTGATAAGGATTTTGAGGCTAAAGTGTTGCTGAATTTTAATAAAGACTCTGAATATCATGTCTGTATTTACACCAATCAGGCATTACATTATGACCACCTCCTTGTTTCTGTGATTATTGTCCATTTTATCAGCTCCACTTACTGTATAGCTGCACTTTGTAGTTCTACAGTTACAGAATGTAGTCCATCTGTTTCTCTGCATACTGTGTTAGCCCCCTTTAACCCTGTTCTTCAGTGGTCAGGACCCCCATGGGCCCTCACAGAGTAGGTACTATTTGGGTAGTGGATCATTCTCAGCACTGCAGTAACACAGACGTGGTGGTGGTGTGTTAGTGTGTGTTGTGCTGGTACGAGTTGATCAGACATTGATCAGTGCTCCTGGAGTTTTTAAACACTTTGTCCACTCATTGTCCACTCACTGTCCACTGCATTGTTGGTTCACCCTGTAGATATAAAGTCAGAGACAACATCTTTTGCTGTACAGTATGAGCTAATCATCCTCTAGTCCTTCATCAGTGGTCACAGGGTGCTGCCCACAGGATGTTGCTGGCTGGATACTTTTGGTTGGTGGACTATTCTCAGTCCAGCAGAGACACTAAGTGGTTTAAAAACTCCAGTAGCACTGCTGTGTCTGATCAATTCATCCACTCAATGCAGCACACACTAAAGGAGGTGGTCATAATGTTATGCCTGATGGGTGAATCTTTCTGAAATGTTTAAATTGGAGCAGTTTTATTCAACAGTTGACAAAGCTTTAGACAAAATTGTATTTGGTTATTTTTGGTGATTTTTGTTAGGAAAAACCAGGAATGATTGACTTTGCATTTAGTTTGAATTTTTGTTGGATATCACGCCTTTGGGTGTGTAAGTTTGATTTCTGATTACACTTTTTGGTGATCTTTTTGTACATTTGCAGCTTTTCAATTGTGTGTTTCTTTCCGGCTCATGATTAAATGCAGTGTCTTGTTCACACTCAGTCGGGCTGGTTTGGTGTGTCAGGTGGAGATTCAGAAACATTCTGACAATCGTGCTTTGAAAGTAGCTAAAAAGTAGCAACTACTCTTTCTGGAAAAGTAGCTAAATTGTAGCTAGCTACAACTTTTGGGAAAGTAGCTACAAACTACTAATTTTTCAGTAGCTATCCCAACCCTGCTGATGTGTTACTGATGATTCTGAGAATTAATCATCTACAAAGGACCACTCTAAATAAAGTGTTAGCCTTATACGTACATTACACATGTGGATCATATATATCATATATATGATGATCTAATGCTGTATAAACAAGTGTGTGTGTGTGTGTGTGTGTGTGAGAGAGAGAGAGAGAGAGAGAGAGAGAGAGAGAGAGAGCGCTGTCTCTTGGTGTGTGAATCTGTTCAAAGAGCAGATATTTGTGCCCCGATCCTTTTTCTCCTCGTCTGCTCAGGCAACCTGAAAGCCTTAAAGAGGAGATCAGGAGAAACAGGAGCTCATGCAAGTGAGATAATCAACTAAATCAACCATACTCTCTCTCTCTCTCTCTCTCTCTCTTTCTCTCTTTCTGTCTCTCTCTGTATCTCACTCTTCCATTCTCTTTCTCTCTATTTTCTTGTTCCTTTCTCTCTCTTTCTCTCATACTCTCTCTACCTACATCCTTCTATCACTCTTAACTCACATATTCTCTCACCATTCTCTCTCTTGTTCTCTCACACTCTCCCCATTTCTCCCTGTATCTCTTTCTCTCTCCAACCCTTTCTTCCTTCTTTCTCTCTGTGTCTGTCTTGCTCTTGTTCTTGCTCTCTCTCTCTCTCTCTCTCTCTCTCTCTCTCTCTCTCTGTATCTATCTATGTCAGCTTGCAATATGAATATTTAACACATTAAGGTCAGTCTGACGGCAAAAACACAGCAGTGTACAGTAATTCACAGTGATCTAATGGTCACAGTGGTCACAATTTTTCACCTCCTGTGTGTGTGTGTGTGTGTGTGTGTGTGTGTGTGTGTGTGTGTGTGTATGTGTGTGTGTGTGTGTGTGTGTGTGTGTGTGTGTTCATGCTTGTTCATTACTGCTTTATCAGTCCACAGTTTTTGGCCTAAAACAGCAAATGAAGCGGGGTGGGGGTGGATTCTGGTTCCATTGACTCATATTAAAATTAAAGTAGATTTTTCCTTCTCCTGTAAAGCTACCATTTTAGAGATACAAGGTTTCCTTTCGACAGCAGTGATATCCTGTTGCAGGTTGTGAGGGATCCATCCACCCAGTTAACATGGGAGATCCTCATTATGAGAAAGAGGGAGATTCTCCCATTCTCTCTGTGTAGTGACGACTGACACTAACTGTGACATAAAGTGCCTTGAAAATCTAATAGCATAATGGAGATACTGGAGAAACCCTTGAGACAAGCTCTTGTTGGAACCTCTAACTATCTCACTAGGTTCCACAATGCTGCAACTCTAGGCTCCTGGAGGAACTCTTATTTTGTATGAGCTCTCAAGAACTTTTGACAGTTTCTAGAAGAACATAAAGGCCCAAAAAGGGTTAGTTTAAGAAGTCTAGACTTTTCTGGGGTCTTGTATTCTAGCAGGTCCCCTGAGTAAAAATAAATAAATAAATAAAACATTAGTCATATATAGTCATATGCGAAAGTTATAGGGAAGATCCCTAGTCAAATTTTGTTGGATTTCTAAGCTAATTTTAGGGAACAATTTCTACTTATTTGCTGAGATTAACACAAGAAATAGAACTTTTGCAAGTCACATTTGTTTGTGATGTTTTTCTCAAATATGGTAAATTCTGCAAATAAACAGTAATTGTGCATTAAAATGTGCAGAAGTGTGTTCTCCGTAGAGGATGTGTTTGCTTATTTTCACATAGAAAATCAACATAACATGACCAAAACCTTTGCACGTGATCATCTGAAAGGGCCCAGGACAGATTTTCAGGCCTCTGTGCTACATGAGCATCTGTGTGATTGCCCTCCAGGGACATTTCTGAACATTTGGGGGCCCTAAGCAACATCCTACTTGGGCGGCCCAAATCCCGCCCACCCTAATCATGTTATTTTTTGTGCAAGAATCACTACTTAATTTAGAAACAATAAGGATAACATGATCACTGTCCAACCATAAACCTGCAATACTCCTAGAGACCTACATAGCTGGTTATGGGCTCACGGCACCAGCAGTGGCCATTGAAGTTCCTCTATAGGGGTTAATTATGTACATTATACTAGACATTAGTGTTATTACTGGTACTATGGTATCTGTATACCAATCTACTGTCTTTCTCTCTCTCTCTCTCTCTCTCTCTCTCTCTCTCTCTCTCTCTGGCAGTGCGTGGCGACCTGTGTAGCACCTTGCCCAGGACAGATGGCAGCGTGGGGGGGAGTGAGCATGCTCCGATCTGCCAGAACAATCTGCCGGCGCAGGTGTGGGCTAATTGTCTCCTGCTCCAGCAGAGAGCTACACACACACACACATGTGCCAAACGCTACCTGAGTGGAAACAAATATCTTCATTTAGCCCTGCTTCGCCCAGGGAACACACACATACACGCACACTTCTCCGATCTGGAACACACAGCCACGTCCCAGAGCTGGAACACACACACAAACACACGCCACACTGGAGAGACAGGGAGGTACAAGCGCGTCTTTGTCAATTAGAGAAAGACAGCACTGTGCTTGTGCTACACGTCCTCATCACAGCTGCGTAAAGAAAAGACACAGGGAACAATAAACATCAACACATAGCGAAAGGAGATGGAAGACATGGGCACCTGAAGGAGCAGAAGAAGGCGTGCTTATGGTTAAGAGAACACTGAGCACACACATCTCCACATGCTTAATGACCTCTTCTGAAAGGGGAGAGGAATCACACACACACACACACACACACACACACACACACACACACACACACACACACACACACACACACACACACACACACACACACGTCAATGAGGTCATACCAGTGTATCCCACATAGTCAATATATATATATATATATGTGTCCAGTGTATCCCACATAGTATATATATATATATGTATGTGTGTGTGTATATACATATATATACATATGTATGCACAATACATTATATGGAATTTACCACTGTACCAATAGAAACGCTTTACATACCTTATATTAAAATTTTTGAATTTTTGAAAGTTTTTCTTCTTTCATAAAGTAACTATTTTGAAGATGACATGTATAATGACATACATGTAATAATATGTCCTATATGATTACATATAAAGCTGCTGTCAGAACAAAACGTCATATCTCTAAAGTGCCGACTTTTCAGGAGAAGTTAAAACACTTCACTTCTAATGTAAGTCAAAGGAACCAAACTTTTTTACAAGTTATTTGGGGTATTTTCTGTTGTCCCTTTCATCATGAAATCAACATACAATATAAAGGACAACAGGTATTTTCAATTTATCCCAAAAACTGAAGAACAGAGACATAAAATGGAGATACAAGGTTTTGCGATACATGCCTATAATTAGCACTCAGATGTCCCAAATATTATATATATGCAAGTATATATGGATCATTCTAGCAAATTGATCCAAAGTCTAGAGCTCAAAACACATTCTGGACTTGTAACTGACGTAGATTCAAATTAGATTCAAATACTTTTGCTGTGAACTACTCTGTACCTTACTTATTTTATTTTATTAAAATAAATAACTGAACATTCCATTTTGTCAGTAACAAAACAATCATAACAGTACCGAAGCATGACTTGCAAAACAGTTGGACATCCTGGAAGAATGGACCAAAACACACAGCCCAAATTTACTTGGAAAAACATCTGGTCCCATTGACTGAAAATTGTTACCATTTTGGGGACATGAGGATTTCTTCCGACAACAGGGTTATGTTAATTTCTAAGGAAGGTCAATTTAAAAAAGATTTTGGACCCTTCCAATTGGTCCAGACATTATGAAATGGTATTCATGAAACCAAGAATTAAGACAAAATTTAAGATAAAGAAACAAAGTTTTTTGTGATGGCGCCTAATAATAGACATGTAAGCACTTTTCTATAAAAAAAAATTAAATAATGTAATAAAAATGTTCCAAATTTAACCT
The DNA here is from genome assembly GCF_015220715.1 of Pygocentrus nattereri. NCBI lineage: Eukaryota > Metazoa > Chordata > Actinopteri > Characiformes > Serrasalmidae > Pygocentrus > Pygocentrus nattereri. Next base: position 11,039,210 of record NC_051240.1, on the reverse strand, counting down.
TAAAGAAATGTTTTTATTTTGTCAGTTTAATGAAAATGACATGTACTCAGAGTCTTCTTTTTGGTGCTGTAGGTTACTTTTTCTCCAGTTTTCTTACAAAGTCAGAAATTTGTCTTGAATTTGTACAAAAACACATACGCCCATACACATACACTGTAGTGGGAGATGAGCCTAATCTATTTTTAAATCTCCATGAGGCTCTATAAAGCACTCCTGAATAGTGATTGATCTTTTAGCCTTTCTCTCTCTCTGTATTTCTCTCTTTCTCTCTCTCTCTATGTCCCTCTGTCCTCATGGGAAGCTCCATTAAGGTCTCGGCTGTGCGCTACATGTGTCCCTGAGTGTGTTAGTGTGTTGGCTGCTTGGTCAGTAGGAGCTGAATGAGCGCTGAGCTCATGCTGCTTCACACTCGCTCCTGTGGAGATCAGAGCCTGAGGACTATCTATATTTCAGGCCTCAGCGCTAATGGTAAATACCCAGGGTTTTCCCCTCAATCCTTATCCTCACTGCACTCTCCCTCTCCTTCTCTCCAGAGCTTATCTCCATCTCTCCTGTGCGTTCAGTGTTAGATGAGGCTGATGTTGGGTCATTAGTTTGGACTGTGGCCTATGTGTGCTTTACTCAGGAGGAGGTTGATGGGGCTCTTTGTATGGGAGTTACCCCTTGTTTCACTCAGGATAGGGAACAGATGTACATGTCGTCACTGTCATAACAAAACCTTTTACTTCTTTTTTTCAGTTTTTTATGCTATTCAAAGGTGCCAGCTGTGAATAACATCACATGAACATATCAAAATGCGTAGGTAGTCCAATGGAAATGGTCCAGTGGTCTCAAATTTCTTGGAATAAAATGTTGTTACATTAACAACATTATGAAAAAGGATGCTATACCATACTCAGAAATACAAAGTTTTCTTATGAAGTTGATGATATTACAGGCCAAGATAGCTCATGACATCATTCTATACATAGCAAAATGAGACTTGGCTGCCATTCAGATACTTACCTGGGCCTAAGCCTAAGGGACTTTGACCAATTTACCATTCTCGTATGGAAGCCCATTGGAAGCCCAGATGATTTTTTTATTTTTTGACTCAGTATATTTAGTATATTTTAACTTATTTATGACTAAATAGTTACGTATTTTCTTGAGATTTGAATTACTATGTCAAATTATAAGCCAGGCCAGGTCAAAACTGTGAGTAACCATAAAGTTAGATACAATTAGACAGGTTTATATAGCAGGTGGGAAATAAACATCAGATGCAAATAATGGATCTGGGTAATGGTCCAGGATTGACCAAGTCTGTGATATAAGTGTCCAGATGATCATGGGAATTGTAGTGAGTAGAGTCGACAGAGTTAGAGGGGGAACCCGGAAAAAATCTTGGTCAAAAAGTGTGAACTTCAGACAATACATTGACATACTAACTCAAAATCTTGATGAAATGAGTGATTATTGTGACCTATTATGTTGAAATAATCACTCATTTACATAAAAAAGATAAATCTCCTAAAAGTGGAGGTGCACATGCCCCACTTGATCTACTTCATCTACCACTACAACAGAGCAACGGATATAGACCTGTGATTGAGTACAGATGGTTACTGCACAACACAGCAAGATGAGTAGTACTGTAGTGCACAAGTGGCCAAAGTGGTTAATTTATGAGCATGATTAGCATAACAACCACTCCTCTTTTGTGTATGTGTGTGTGTGTGTGTGGGGGGGGGGTGTATGTGAGTGTGTATGTGGGGTCAGTGCAAGCATTTCCTCAGAGAAAATAATGTACATGCAAATTACTGCATCTCTCTCTCTCTCTCTCTCTCTCTCTCTCTCTCTCTCTCTCTCTCCCTCTCCCTCTCTCTCTCTCTCTCTCTCTCTCTCCCTCTCTCTCTCTCTCTCTCTCTCTCTCTCTCTCCCCCTCATGTGGAGTGTTAAGTAGCAGGGGATGCCCCCACATTTCTTATGCCAACAAGGAGCTCCCTTTGTCCCAGAAGGGCCAACCCACAGGCACCTCTGCCAGTCAAAACGCTCAGCACTGTGGCTTTAAACACATGGCCATGCCCCCCCCTCAGTGAAAGTGAGGAGTCCATGCTGTTAGGAGGGCAGGAAAAAAAATCAGTGAGCTACGACAGAGAATTGTAGCTCAAAGTGGTGTAAAAAAAATAGAAAACCAAAAAAGAAAATTACTTAAAAGCTGTAGCCAATAAATACGTTTTGAGGTGTGTTTTAATCTGGCAGCAAACGTAACCTGATATATGTGAACAGACAGAAATTCCACATTTTTGGTATAAACAAATAGAAATCTGCCAGCCACTTTTCCAAAAATTGGGAAAATAAATTTTGGAATATTGTCTGTTGGACATTTTTGTTTTCATTACACATTTGATGCCTGTTAACATATTCCAAAAACATTGGGATAGGAGCATGTTTACCCCACTGTGGTACATCATTTTTCCTTGATAATCAGTTGGGAAGTGAAAACACAAACTGATCCCTTTTTGAATGTGGAATTTTCTGCCATTCTTCTGTTATACAAGTCTTCAACTGTGCAACTGTACAGGTCCCTCACTGTTGTGTTTTGCACACATTTTCAGTGGGAGAAGGCTCTGGACTGCAGGTAAGCCAGTCCAGCACCCACACTCTGTGATTACGCAGCCATGCTGCTATAACACGTGCAGAATGTGGTTTGATGTCTCTGTAAAAGATGTAGAACAGCCCTCCACACCATGACAGACCCTGGCTAACAATCTGGATGGTCCTTTTATTCTTTGACCCAGGAACGCGATGTCCATTGTTTCCATAAACGATCTGAAAGACTGACTCTTCAACACAACATACATTTCTGCTGTGCATCTGTTCATTTCACCTGAGCTCAACCCCAGAGGTGTTGACAGCTTTTCTGGACATTGTTGTTATAGTACAGTCTTAACTGGCATTTGTGGATGCAGATAGAAAGGGTGTTTATTTACTTGATTTATATGGATTCTCAGGCCTATGTGGTGATATCCATCACAGAAACATGCTGGATTTTAATGTAGTGCTCTCTGAGGAGTCGAAAGTCATGAGCATTTCATTGTTGTCTTTCAGCCTTGTCCTTAACACACAGGTTTCTCCGAATAGCCAAAATCTTTTGATGTTATTCTGAACTATGAAGAGGGAAATACTTAAAATCCTTGCAAAAACTCATTACATTACATTCACCAACCATTCTGATGAAGAAATTACTTCTTAAAACCCACTGCTGCAATTTTCACCAATATTCTGTCATTCACCAACGTTTCCACATTCGGGATTTATTCTTAGCTAAGAACTATGGTGGCTGACACGAACAAAAAACTCTTTGCAAACTCATAAACATGTTTCAAAGACAGAAAACACTTTTATCAACATGAGTACATTGAAGCTACATTTTACAAACGCAGTGCAAATAAAGAAAACAAACGCAACTCTAGAAATGCTTCAAAGCCAGTCACAACAATGAACGTGAGTCACAACACAAAGGAAGTGTGTCTGGAAGACACATCAAATCAGATTTCATTATTGTGAAAAATGCGGCATAATAAATATTCTTTCCCCATTTGGGTAGGTCTGTGACACTGTGGCTGTGGCCCTGGGCAGACTACCATGTTATCGTAAGGGGGCTGTTTCTACATTTAATCATGAATAGAGAAAAATGGAAAAAAAATAAAATAAAACCTTCTAAACCTACCGAGGTCCAGACCTCGGTGCTATAAGGGACAAAGGTGCAAACAAATCTGCCGTTTAAGAATCTGTCATGAATCTGATGTAGACCTAGAACCTTTCTTAAGAACAAATTTTAGAAGAAAAATTAGGAAGACATTGGTGACCAAGGCCCATTATTCGTAAACTGTTGGATTATTTCCAGATTTTTGGCAAAGTTTCCTGGATGCTCCTCATATAGCCAAGCATGATTGCATCACCTGTTTCAGATATTTTATGAATATGTCAAATTTAAGATAAGGAACATAAAAAGTATATTATTACAAGTATTGTTTTTATTCAAATTCACATCAAAGTAGATTTAGAAGTTGTTTTTATTAGGATTTCACATACCATCCCAAATTTTTTGGAACCAAAAAATGTGTTTTTTAATTATTTGACTTAATGTAATCCAGAAGTAATGGAAAATTACCAGATTACATGAATTCCTTGGATTAGAATCCAACTCTTAACAGGTAATCAATCATCAGTACAGTAATACATTTTTAACATAACCCTCCCAACCCTGAAAAGGCCCAAATGCTGCAAAGGTTTGAGCAGCAAGGCAGAATGAAACTCTTTGAAGCAGCTCATGCTCACCTCTTCCCTGCCTCTACCTCCTCTGTACATCTATGTGAGTGTCATTTTATTGGGCTACTGTAAAACGCCGTGTTGATCCAGTTATTTTACAGAGGTTTTTTTTATATGACAGGGTTTATAGTGCATTACGGCAGAGCGGGTGCTTGGCCCTGCCGCAGTAATTACAGCTCAGGCGAAGCGGGGAGCGCCAGGGACAGGAAGGTGAAGGGAGATCAGTCGACACAGGAGATTTATGGAGACCCCTACAGTATAGGAGTCCTAATCTAGCTTCTACCTTTCGCTCGGGGGCGAGCACTCACTACAACATGCGTGTGATTAGAGCTGCCTTCCAGCTCCCTCAGCCGTGAGAATGCAGCGGGCTCAGAGGCCAGGCTACCGAACTAGCGGGCCTGGAGTCCGGCCAAGCAGCTAGGCCTGAACATCCCACAGGGTCATACACACATCCATACACACACAAGCACGCCACTGAATAATAATTTTGGTGGGGGAATGAAAAAATTACAGATTATTCACACAGTTTTACAAGTAAAGGGAAGTTGAAGTAGACTCACTTTAACCTTATAATACTTTTCTGCTGAATCTTTAATTATGTATTTACCTACCTAGTTATGTACGGAATTACATTTTCCATTCAGTTTATATAAAGGTTGGAGTCTGTATTCAAACTGTAGTTTGTTTCACTGTCAACAAATAACACAACAATGGCAAAAACATAAAACACAGCACAACATTTCATCACATTCAAATAGAATAAATGAAATATTTGAAATAAAATATCTGCTCTTCTACTTACAAACACAATTGTGATATAGACAACTAAACGGATTCCAAACTTTTTATTTCAATGAGCTAATCATATTTAAAGGCCTTACATTAAGGAAATCCTTACTTACTAGAAAAAAAATGTTTGGTAACCTTTACAGTGTTTAAAAGTACCTAAACCATTTCCATCTATCCAGCCTACAGCAGTTTAGTTCCAGTGTTTCACAGTGAAATTGAAGCATGGGATGCTTTTTGAGTGAGGCACATTACAGGGCAGCCAATCACAACAGAGTCTATTTACACATATCAGTCTGAAAGGCATAGTAATAAGAAGCAGCCTGTTTAATTCTAAAACACAAAGAGCAGTAAGAAAACTGTCATGTAAAAATGAATTACATCTGATTTTGTTATGGAAACTCATAAGAGGACCTCAAAGGGTAAAAATAACATGCACGAAAGTCTTAAGACATTTTCATACTTTCATGCTTTCATAAAAAAAGGTAAATTTCCAGGTACAACACTGGCAGCTGTGGTTTCCAGACGTTTTCTGTAAAATATACAGTAGCAATGTTTATTGCAATACAGTAAAATTGGTTCCCTACCTGTATATTTTATGGTAAAAGGCATTTGCTTATTTACGGTAAAGTACAATAAAAACAAATACGTTACTGTAGATTGAAGTACAGACTGTTGCTGTAAAAGTAATAGCCAAGGCTTGTTTTTCCCTTTACAGCATTACTATTAAAGATAAAGTAGTGCAGTTTCTGTTTGCGCTGCATTTTTACATAATACAAATGTCTACTGACTGTTTATTACTCATAAAAAAGTTTATGTAAATGATATAAAGAGATCAACAATAAAAATGTGACTTGCTACCATGACTAGTGCTAGCTTTCTCTCCATGTGATACAGCTGTATGAGGAGTCTGGCGACACAAGGATTTCTATTATCTTTTCAAGAGTTAAATCTAAATTTGATTATTAGTTTATTAATCTAGACTGAATATTATAACGTAAACACTGCATTTCTTTACTGTTTCTGCCCTGAAACTGCTAGCATGATACACAGGGCATGTGTCAAAAACAGACCCAAAATTTGTGTGTGTGTGTGTTCCGTTGTAAGCATGCTGGCGTAATATGGCTGCTTGTTTATATTTTTTTGTTTGCTTTATTTTGTTTGTGTGTATGTTGTGATGTTTCCCTGCTGGTTTGCCAGCATTCCACCAAAATAGCATCCGATAGTAATTTTCCAGCCGTGGCTTAGAGGCTTCTTAGGCCAACTGTTTGGGTAAGACTATATTTCAGCTACGATGCACCCTGGTCTGGCCACTTGAATGACACTGTATTCTGCTGCCTGGACCGGTGGCCTGGTCAGTGCTACATCACAGCTTTGTGGCTGCTTGGGCCAACCATGTTGCTGATGGTGCACTGCAGCTGTGAGGATGCCTGGGCTGGTAGAGTTCAGCTTCATGAGTAGCTCTATCCTATGAGGCCTCACAGGTTGGCTCCCTAAGTAACACTAAATCGCAGCTATGTAGCTGACTAGACTGGCCACTAGGGTGACACTGCTTTGCAGCTGTGAGGCTGTCTGGACTGGTGGTGTTTGGCTGCAGGAAAATCTCTTTGGGGCTAAGGACATTTTCTGCCCTCGAGGATTCCCGGTCTGACTGCTTGTGTGGCATACCATCGTTGTGAAGTGAGACTTTCCTGGCGACTAAGGATTCTTTTTGGGCTACCTTAGGGACTCCACACTGTGGTCATTGTAATCTCCCTCGCTAGGTGTGGGAACTGTGGAGCTTATATGGTTGCACTACTTGGGAGCCCTCCACCACTCTTTTGTTATCATTGCTGAATAACACTACTCCAACAAAATTATCTACAGTTCTCACAGCTAAAACTTATGTCCATTTATAAAAGTGAACTTTTACAATGCATCCATTATGCATTCATTTAAATCAGAAAGACACCTTTACGATGACTGTTAACATTTCCCGGTCACTTTGAGCTGTCTTTGAATTTACGTTACAGGAGTTTAGAGGCACATTGTGCCACAAAACCAATGACAAAGCACTTTAGCGAGGCTTATGCACCCTAACGCGGGGTAATAAACTATTACAGTGGTGCCCATTATGCGAGGCCGAGCAGTTTTCTGGTGTGTTTTTCCTGATGGCAGAGCAGTCACGGCAGCCTAAGCCAGACTGCGGCAGCCCAGCTGTGATTGGCAGTGCACTCTGCAGGAGACGAGCTGAGTGCATTTAACTGTTTATCCTCGCATTACCTCACTGCATTAAAGCCACTCAAGTGCAACGGTCCAATATGGTGGCATCTGTTTTCAGCCATGCACAGGTGCTGCACTACCCGGAACAAGCATGCCTGACACTTCGGATTGTGCTGAGATGAACTTACAGAGAGGTGCTGATATGAACCACACAAGGCTGGTCTATGAGCTGCTTCTCTATTTTCATCAACTACGATTAAGTAATTTGGAGTCAGTTGTCATGCTGTCTGTCATTGTATTCAGTTTTAAGTTATAGAACATAGAACTGTTATTACTCCATGTCTTAATATATCTCTATAGGCTTTATATAATACTTATTTGAGAAATGATTAGATGACATGTTGTAATATTAATTCAGCAGTTATAGTAATTAACAATGTCATCTCCTTTAAGATTTGACCACATTTCATGAATGTAAGGTGTGAATCTTTGTCATATTTGTCATATATATCTTCAGCTCCACTGATTATTCTGAACTTGGGCTGTGCAACAATTCAAATTAAATTCAAATTAATTACAGTTAATCATGTTATTTTGTGTTGTTAATCTCAATGAATCACATTTTTCTTACTTGCTGAAATTTGATCCTAAAGAAAGGTTATGTTCAAAAAAGCAGAGCATGTCCTTATAGTTATGAGTGCAAAAGTGAAAATGTTTTTATTGCTTTCGATAATTCAGTTACACTATTTTCAATGTCCAGTCCTCAGCACAGTGAGAAAAACATGTTCATATGGCTTGTGGATTCTTGTTACACTCATGGCACTGTAGTTTTTCACTTTGTTGTTGCTTTTGTTAGTTTGCTGCTTGTTAACTTACCGATAGGTCTGCTGCAAGTCCAGCATCTGTCTCTCACTAAATATGCTGAGGTTATCATATATAACTTATAAAATGTATATATAATTGATATATATTTATACTTTATGTAATTTAAAAGCCATTTCAAAGCTGCATTTGAACAAGAGAGTTACAGTCATGTCATAGCAACACACAGCACTCTACAGTGAGGCTGCAGCTACATTACCAATATGTGATTAAGCTATTCTGAGCTATTCTGGCCTAAATGTAAAGTTTATTATATAGTGTGCTTTATTGCAGCATCACATCGCTCAGAATTTATACTTTTATCTCATTTTTATCTTTTCATCAATGTTCTCTTGGTACAGTTGTCATTGTGTTCTATATGCAAATACATTATACAACAATTAATCTTTGTAGTGTCAACCAATCCTGAGTGCTAGCAATATCAACTCTTCCTTTGTTCATCTAACACCTCTGTAAAGTGATTCTTTATTTTTATTCAGCAAAAAAATATATTAGAGACAAGTTTTTAACCCATTCAGCCAGATAAAAGAAGTGAAACTGAGGTAAGGTACACTATATTTCCAAAAGTATTCACTCGTCTGCCTTCACATGCATATGAACTTGAGTGACAATCCATTCTTAATCCATAGGGTTTAATATGATGTCAGCCCACCCTTTGCAGCTATAACAGCTTCAACTTTTCTGGGAAGGCTTTCCACAAGGGTTAGGAGTGTGTTTATGGGAATTTTTGACCATTTTTCCAGAAGCGCATTTGTAAGGTTAGACACTGATGTTGGATGAGAAGGCCTGGCTCGCAGTCTCCACTTTAATTCATCCCAAAGGTGTTCTGTCGGATTGAGATGCAGGCTAGTCAAGTTCTTCCACACCAAAATTGCTCATCCATGTCTTCATGGACCTTGCTTTGTGCACTGGTGTGCAGTCATGTTGGAACAGCAAGGGGCCGTCCCCAAACTGTTCCCACAAAGTTAGGAGCATGAAATTGTCCAGAATCTCTTGGTCAGCTGAAGCATTAAGAGTTCCTTTCACTGGAACTAAGAGGCTGAGACCAACTCCTGAAAAACAACCCCCATAATCCCCCCTCCACCAAACTTTACACTTGGCACAATGCAGTCAGACAAGTACTGCTCTCCTGGCACATTGTCAGATGGAGAAGCGTGATTCGTCACTCCAGAGAACATGTCTCCACTGCTCTAGAGTCCAGTGGTGGCGCTTTACACCACCTGCATTTGACATTTTGCTTTGCGCTTGGTGATGTAAGGCTTGGATGCAGCTGCTTGACCGTGGAAACACATTCCATGAAGCTCTCTATGCTGTTATTGAGCTAATCTGAAGGGCACATTAAGTTTGGAGGTCTGTAGAAATGGACTCTGCAGAAAGTAGGTGACCTCTGCGCACTATGTGCCTCAGCATCCACTGACCCCACTCTGTCATTTTACGTGGCTGACCACTTCATGGCTGAGTTGCTGTCATTCCCAATTGCTTCCACTTTGTTATAATACCACTGACAGCTGACTGTGGAATATTTAGTAGTGAGGAAATTTCACGACTGGAATTGTTTCACAGGTGGCATCCTATCACAGTACCACGCTGGAATTCACTGAGCTCCTGAGAGCGACCCATTCTTTCACTAATGTCTGTAGAAGCAGTCTGCAGGCCTAGGGGGTTGGTTATATACACCTGTGGCCATGGAACTAACTGGAAGACCTAAATTCAATGATTTGGATGGGTGACTGAATACGTTTGGCAATATAGTGTATCTACATAGCCTTTAGAAGTTACTGTGCTAACTTTAGCTTGTTGTCTTCTTCATCTGAAAAGTTATTGGGTAATTCATTTTTTTTTTTTTTTTACATTGTACTGATTTTAACTGTTACCACAGCAATTTGATTTTAAGCATCCAGGCATCAAACATTAGCATCTATCTTTCTTCCGTGTTCACCAGCCACAAAAAAAAAAAACAATTACAGTTTTTTGAAAGATTCTAGCCACATTTGAGATATGTCATCCTTGTCTTTAAACTGGAAAATCTCACTCTAGTGGCTGCAAGACTTGAATTAGTATGAATCAGTATGTTTAGAACAGACATAGCAATTTTTAAATTTTGTATTTTGCCTGGAGTTCACCTTTAGTATGTTAACTGTGACAGCCCTATACTTACAGCTTGCTCTAAGCATCATTTTAGAACCATACTACAACAGCTTTACATCTTACTGATCTCAAACTTTTGAATAGCGACACTTTTTCAAAGCGTTATACACACAGTGTTTGCTATGTATTCTATGTGGGGCACATACTGTAACCCTGGTTCCACTACAATACTCTCCGTCTCTCTGCACAGTTTATTTTGTGGGATTGAGTTATCCTCACTGTCGGTCCAATCTTCTACTCCCTGGACAAACATTACATAGCAAGGCTGAGTATTTGATGTGAGCTGTGTATTTTGGACTCCCTCAAGAATCTGCTCAAAGGAAAAAAAAACCCTGTCAGCTCCCCTCTGTTCGGACAGAGGGTCTGGCGGTCCTATTCGTTTGGTCTTCCTCACTCCCTCCTCCTGACGTGTGTGTCTATTCTCTCAGCTCCTGTGAGAGTGAAGCGGTTCGGCTGAGGGGACAGACCGCACGCTCTGTCACACCCCACAGTTAGCCAGAACGCGCCTGCCAGTCTTGTCTGAGACGTCAGGGACCGGGACAGGGAGGAATATCGAGTGAAATTAAGGAGTGACACATGCACAACGTGATAGTTTTATGATTGCAAAGTGAATCAGAAGCTGCAGTGGACTAGTGAAGTCTATAAATGTACTTCAAAGGCCAAAGTGCTGGGTAGATTAGCTTTTACCCTCATCTAACACTCTGATTTCAGTTCATGAAGGCCTTGCTAGTGAGCTGGTGAGCTGAATTAGGTGTGTTTAATGAGGCAGTGAGCTGAAGCCTGCAGTGTTTTGGCCCTCAAGGACTGGAGCCTGACACATGAGTAGCTTTGAAAACCAAAAATAGTCAAAGCTCATGTTTTGTTCTTTCTTTAACTTTTTAAATCAAACAAGCTGTTCCTGTATCTCTGCTCTCATAGGCTGCCCTGTACTGCCTCTGTAAAAAAAGCAGTCGGAGCTGAAACACTCCTTATAGCTTCAGTGTGAATGGACAGAGCTGTGTAAATGTTCCCATATAATAATTGGAATGTACTTAAAAATTTCATAAACAAACAAAAATTTCATTTCACATTCTCTTAAATAAATGCTCAAATGAGAATTGCAATGATTTTTTGAAATTCATGTGTTATTCAACAGATGAGATGTAATCACAGTTCATCAGAGTGGTTTGGTGTGAAATGGCTCACTGCAGAGAAACTGTCTGATTTCTTTACAGTGGTGGTGATAGGGACCAAACATTGCAATGTCTACAGAATACGATGGCTGCTTTAAATTACTATGCAAAATGACCAGTGAACCTACAATAACAGCAATGTAACTATTAGAGCCACTAAATGCTTCAGACGTCTGGTTCCTATCACCACCACTGTGAACAGTTCTGACTCTGAAGGTGTCTCAAGAATTGAACCCTTCACACCAAATCACTCTACAGGAGTCTGGAGAGGTCATGAGCTGTTGCTAAAGTTTTCTGGATTGTTTTCTTGAGATAATGAGTTAATTATCTTGTGATCGCAAGAGATCAAAGTTGTTATCTTGAGATCACAAGATAAATAACTTGTTACTTCAAGATAACTTTATCTTGTAACTTTGTTATCCTGAGATCACAAGATAATGAACTCCGGATCTCAAGATAACAATGCAGGGAATTCAGACCAAATCACTCTACAGACGTCTGGAGAGGTCATGAGCCGCTGCTATAATTTTCTGGATTGTTTTCTTGAAATAACAAGGTAATTATCTTGTGATCTCACGATAACAAAGTTGTTATCATTAGATTCCAAGATGAATAGTTTGTTACTTCAAGATAACTTTGTTGCCTTGAGATCACAAGATAATTAACTCGTTATCTCAATATATCAACTTTGCTATCCCAATTATAATAATGGATTAATAAGTAATTTAGAACTTAATTATAACTACCTTGTGGCCTCTCTGGACGTCCGTATCACTCTCAATGGATTTGTTTACATCACTCTGATGTACTTACACTGAAATGAAATAAATAAATAAATAAAGCAGTGGAATTCTTCTGTACTATTGTACTTGAACCGCTAGGAGCACTTGAGATAGCAAAAGCAAGTAAACAAGCAAATCACATTGTTATTTTTGATTGAACACTTCACTGAAGATCATTCACGCCACTATAACCAACCCTTACTTCTGCCATTGTGCTACCATTTTTAGTGCTCCCTTAATCTGAATGCAAAACAGGTCAGTGCTCCAATGGTTGTCAGGGTCCTTAAGCCTAATAGCTTCTGACCACTGTCCAGTGCAGAGAAGTAGTTGACTTTATATGAACCCGGACACTTTATTAAAGCGATTCCCGCCCCACTGCCTGATTCAGTGTCCCCTCTGCATGTCCAACAGGGAGCGTGGAGGAGTCACGATAACTCACTCCCGAATCACACATATCACTCAATCTGCTTTGCTAAATTGAAAACGGTGGACACAAAAGAGCCGGTGAAAGATTACGTGAGTATTCTCCCCAGGACCGCCTCACTAGTGGCAGTTTTGCCCTCGGGCTCTAGAACTGCTCACCGTATGACTACAGACATCTTTCATTGAGATGGACGAGCCCGTCATAAAATCACAGGCTATGAATTCCCAAATGAAATGTCACACTGACAGTTTATAGCAGACCCATCTTCACAGCGACTCGTTAGCTTGACTGCTACCTGCTAGGCTCTGACATAAAGAATGACATTGGATGGAGATAATCTTGAACGAGCGATAATTTATTCACTGTTTAAGTGCTGGCGAGAGTTCGTTTTTCAAAACCTTTTCACATGTATCTTCTTTTTTCTTCTCCCCCACTTGCATCAATGAAGGATGGCTTTCAGTTTTTTTTTTTCCCCCTCAAAGCCGTGTTGTTTGAGCGGAATGGGCAAACACAGACGTCTCGGAACGTTTCCGCGCAATTTGCTTCACAAAAACTGTAAAAAGAGACAGAGAGAGACAGATACCAATTTACTCGCATTGACACCCAATGACACGGTGAAAGAGCATGTTTTTGTGTACTGCCCTCTGCCAGCGCGGAAGAAGACTGACACAAATGACAGGCCTGCGCTCTTAGGCTCGTACTCACCAACACGCCCAGATCACTTCGCCAATTAGCAGCGCTGGCTCATCAGCCCCCATCACTGCTGCTCGACTGGAAAGCCATGATCATTTAGCGGAGTGCTTCAGTGTGTACTGACCAGAAAATCTGCAAATGCTCCCCCATGTAACCGCAGCGGAAAAGTGCACTCACAGACTCGGGCGCTGGCCACGGGCGAGAGAGAGAGAGCATGGGTGAGAGAGAGACACAGAGAGAGAGAGAGAGAGAGAGAGAGAGAGAGAGAGCACTGCTCATGCCTAACTCGTTAGCCTTTTAATTTCATACACAAATGAGAAGCCTAGCTGATGAATCATGTTTTAAATATTAGCATACTGTATCAGCTAATTGGGTCTTTTTGTCTCATCACATCTGTTGGATCCACATATTTTGGAATAACTATTGATTTCGATGTTTTATGCAATATTTATTATAATGTTTAACTCATTCAACTACAAGAGCCCATGTATGTAGGCCCACCCTTAAGGAAACACTTAGAATGAAATGACAGACATAATCACTACCTCTATAGTAAATGTGCTTTCTCACATCCAGCTGTGACATGTCATCTCTAAAGTAAAATTTGCAGGTTTAAAGACTACGACAGGGGTCAGCAACATGTGGCTCCAGAGCTGCATATGGTTCTTTTACTGCCTGTTGCAGTGCCACTGCATGATTCGATTTTTTAGGTAGAAATAAAATAATCAATAAAATGAAAGCAGTAAAATGAAGCTCTGTTGATCGTTCAAACACAGTTTTAATAATAAATGGTCTTAAACTCTGGAGTTAACATATAACTGGTAGTTTACCCTTTAACCCTGAAGGTTGGCACGCAGACTGCTGGTCACCAAAGCTGGTAGCTGATGGAACTCCAGTTGGTTTCCTGATATGTTTAATCTGCAATGAGAAACTTTCAAACACTAAAAAGTCAAAAGGCTGATGTCAGTTTCTCATTTGTCAGCTTCATGTTTGATATTTTCCGTTCCACCTTAAATAGTGCAGCAGTTGTGCCGCCTCAGGCACCATTTAAGGCGGAACGGGAAAATTTGAACAGGAAGCTGGCGAGTGAATGACTTCAACCTCGTAAAAAGTCAAATGTTGAGAGACATTTTATCAGTAACTATTCCACTTTTGCAGAAAGGTTTCCTGCCAGAGATGCGAGAAAAGCAGCTACAGTTCAGCTGAAGCTTAAAGCAGAGCAAAGGAAATCAGTGTTTTCATTTATATTATATTCTTAGCCTGTACTAGTACATTAACCCATACTGAGACAGATTTACAGCCAAGATAGTAAAATCATAAAATACATAAAATGTTGTGGTGGTTTGATTTTGTTGAAAGGACAAAATGATTCTTATTAACATTTGGGTTGCCAACCCCTGGACTAGGAAAAACCTAATGCAGATGATGTATCTTGAAGCTGAGGGGAAAAATCCAGAGCTACACTGGGGCTATCACTGTTTTGGGGACAGGCTGTTTGAATTTATTATTTTGGGATAGCGAACGTTACCACTAGAAAGCTTTTATCCATATAACTGTAGTTTTCAATTCATCATTACAAATGGAGAGAATCGATTACTCAAATGACAGAAAAGACTGATTAGATTAAGAGGCTAATAAGCTTAAAACTAAGGTTATCAAAGTAGCTACCTGGCTATCTATATATCTATCCTCATTAATCTCAGTTAACTCAGTTAAGGTGTCTTTTCTCTGGCTGACTGTGTAACAATTGTGCACTGAATCACGATAGAATCATTATTTTCTTTAAGAGTTACAGCAATGTTATCTTGGTTGCATTTACACCACAGGGTTTCCTAATGGTTATATGATGCAATGCCTGCTGAGTATTGCAGAGAAATGAAGAAAATACTGATGAATGACAACATGAAAATGATGTAAAATCATGAATTCTGTTGAACTGATGAGCCTGATGGATATGCTTTGCTACAGAGTGCTGCAAATTATGGCAAATAACCCGTTAACACTAGTTTTAGGAATTCCCTTCAATCATAACCACTTAACTTCTGTATTAGTTTAAGAAGTCTAGGGATTGATAACTGTAAACTGAACTGCGGTTTAGGGGGTTTAACAAATGAACTACTAGTGACAACTATTCTATAACAGTGCTGATGATTTGGTCTCAGATTAAATTTATGTTGAGGGTTAGTTTGATTTATGTTACAGTGATGTTTGGTCAGGCCAGGGGTTCCCAACATTTTTAATAACGTGGACTGAGCCACAACCCACAATGGTTTTGAGGGACCAATAGAGGAGCTCAGAGGTGGAGGGGTGGGGGTTGATGGCACGACACTCACAATTAGACTATGTATTGCCATTGTCAAGGAATGTTTTCTCTCCAAATGGCAAAATAACTGGATAAATATATCCATATCTCATGAAACTGCCATCATATTTCAGATTGAATGATGCTTTTTCAACAAAATCTAAGTACTGTCTAGCTGTCAGTATTTTTTTTCTTCTTTTTTTTCTGGGTTCTTCATTCTTCAAAAATGGCAGGTTTAAAATGCTATAAAACCCCTTTATTGTTATTTTTTTATGGCAAGAACAAAGCCTTAAATAAAAATATAGTGCAGCAGTATACAAAAGTTTGGGCACCCCTGGTCAAATGACATATACTGCACAGAGAATAAATTTCTACATGTTTATTTATTGATTTTTTTTTTGTTGATGTATTTCATATTGAAAAAATAATAAAACAGCTTTTGCAAAAACTGATTTATTTTATATGTGATGTTCTTTTTTTACAGTATGTTAAACATTTAAAAATAAAAATGCTGTATTTGAAAAAAGGATGTGTCAGCTTATTTTTTACTTTGAAAACAGCAAATAATAATAATAAATACATAAATAAATAAATAATAATAACATACTGGTGGATATCAGTAGTTATGGTCTAACTTTATTTGGATAGTCCACTATCAAACCATTAACTCTGTTAAAACTGTGTTGATTTTAAACAGTGGTAGAATTGGGGCTAGGATTCGGACCGGGGTTAGGGCTAGGACCAGGGTAAGGGTTGGGTTTAGGTTTTGGGTTGAGGTTAAGGTTGGGGTTAGGATTAGAGCCAGGCTTAGAGTTCAAGAAAATGATGGCCTTTTTATTACAGTTTATTTGATATTTGGTTGAATGTAATATGAAAGTAAATGAAGTGTCTGCAAAGCATCTGATGTGGACTATAACTCTCCATCCATGTTATCGAAGAGGAGGCCTCAAGATAATAAGACTGCTTACACAAAATCTGTTGTTCTATTCAATGTAGATCATCACATGCCAATGGTTATTTAAGCCCTTCAATAGCCAGGGCCCACCCAGCCTAACGTTCTATTATACACTTCTATAACCTAAGAATAGCTCAGCTAGTTTACATTCATTTTCCTGTAGTTACTGAATAATAAGACTTAGAATGTAATGAGTCTGGGATTTTAAGGGGCTAAAAAACAACACAGACCACCACAGTAGAGAGCGGTCAGACTCAAAACGAAAGCACATATTGAAATCATTGTTCTCTTGCTTTGCTGAGAGCCATCACACACAGACAAGTGGATCTCCTGCTGCTGAAAGTGGACCGATCTCAAATCAAGTGCTCTACTCTCTTCACCTCTGCAAACTGACCCTGTCCACTATGGGGAATATCAGGCAGCCGATAATTCAACCCAAACCAAATGTTTACGCCTGTTAGCGTTACTACGCCAGATATGATATTGACTCAGGATTTGTTGAATCTGCGATCGTTTATCACAAATTACAGCTGGCGCATGGCCGTCGCTGCGGTGCCGGAATGGGTTGCGTTCAGGAGGACATGGAAGAACAACAGGATAAATCAATAGAGTCCAAGGCTCCACGGACAAATGGAGGTCTGACCGGACGCGCAGGGAGATGCGACAGCTTTTTAATAGGACCCAACATACCTCCAATCAATGCAAAACAACCCCCCCGCCTGCTCTGAAATCAATGCAGCATTTTGATGCTTTTTGAATCCGAGGTAGGACGTTATTGAAGAACACCTGCTCCTTCACTGTGCCTGTTTGCCTCTTTTTTGGGGGGATAATTGCGGGTCTCAGAACGAAGTCAAAAGCAAAATTTATACCATCAGGTGAATGGCGGTTGTGCCATTTGCGCGACTGATGGATGTCACATCTGCGGCGCGTCTCAATCGAGTCATTGGCGACATTCGGGGCCGCAGAATAGAAGGTGTGTTTGGGTCGGCACAAAGGCGGAGTGAACTCACACACAGGGACGCGCTTGTTCGGACTATTCCAGATGTTAGCGCGGATAGTGACGCTCTCATAATGCGCATCAATGCGTTTCTGTTCGCTAAGAGGAACCCTTGTGTCGGGAGAGAGAGGGCGAGTAGAGGCTTGTGTGTGTGCGTGTGTTTGTCGTAAGTCTGTCTCTGTTCAGACACTGAAATATTTCTAACCCTAGAACACATCAGCTGCTCAATCAGACCTGTCTAAAGGCCAGAAAAGACACAGTAACTCACTATGGCGCAGCGGCCTTCACTGATATTTTTGAATGCACGCAACTTCAACCTTGTCTTTTCTGGTAGGCAAAAGCCTTTAAAGCAGAGCCTGAAATATTTCTTATTTGAACCATTTGGTTGGTCAGTTTCGGGCGCCATATTTCAGATAATGTGTTCAGACTCGGGTCACTTTTATCGCAGCCCTGACCAGGCAGATTTGAATAGATTTAACCTCTTATTTTCCCTTGATCTAGTTTCACTCCTTCCTGTGTCCTTCACGGCTTACTGCTTTAGATGCGCCTCAGAAAATGAGACACAAACACTGAACCAATGCAGGAAAGTGCAATTAAGTGTAGCCAGAAGAATGTTTGAATTGTTTGGCCAATAGTATTTTTATGTTATATGTTCAGTATGCCCACGACCCTGACGGAGAAGCGGCTTAGAAAATGGATAGGTGGATGGATGGATGGATGGATGTTCAGTTTGTTCAGTGTAACATGTTTTTTGTAATATCTCGCTCATTTGGCACCACAGCAGTATAATGTATCCAGACTATAATACTGACATGCTGTGTAAAGCATTATTTGATGAATGATGAAACTGTTGGTTGTTTTTACAGTAGCATTTTCTCTGATATTGTTTTCTATTTCATTTATCCATCCTGGTTTTATTCTGCTCTTTGGGTCATTAATATGCTGGCCCAGGTCAGTTTTGGACGGTGTTTTTTTTATACTTGGGCCAGTTTTGGTCTCAAAACATGATGTGCTTCTAGGCAGTTTGGGACAGAATTTTGTTGGGCTTGGGTCATGTTCGGACTCTATGTGCCGGGTCTCAATTGGACAGAAAATATACTCAGGCTGTGTTCCAATTTGAACCAACGTCTCAGGCCTATTTTAGTCAGTAATTAATACAATCTTTCATGGCCTATAATCTATTAGTTTGGTTATGATGACAGGTTATGTCTCATGCTACAACTACTTTACCCTTAGCCTGAGCTTTTTTATGGATATAATTCGATAATAACAGCTGCCATTTACACTGTGTGGAAAACTTTGTTACCTTAAACTTACACTGAAAGCTAAGAATGTATTTCTTCTCTTCTGGATATATGATTTTTTGTTCAGACAATGATGATATATAGACTCAAACTACATGTTGCTTGTCAATGTTTATGGTTCCATAACATTTAAAATATTAATAAATGGTTATAAAATGTAATTTAATTGAAAAGAAAAACAAAAAATAATTCAGAAATGAAATTCAAAAAGTCTCAGAAATGATCGTTTTACAGTCTTAGGGGAAAATGTTCTTGAATTGTTTGACAAGACATTCTTTCAAGTAGTTTTGGGCCACTTTTATAACTTTTAATAGCAGTGATATATTGAAGGTGCCAACATGCTCCTATTATCACAGGCAAAGGCAGCACTGAGGTTTCAGTGGAGAAAAACGTCTGAATGCAGTGCAAGGGACAATGAGAAAGAGGAAATAAAGAGGTGTAGGCAGTAGTGAATGGCACAAAATGCCCCTAGAGTAATGATAGTGGTCAAATGATTAATTTCACCCTAACTCTCCTCTTAGTCCATCTCTCTCTCTCTCTCTCTCTCTCTCTCTCTCTCTCTCTCTATCTCTCATCTCTCTCTTGCTATCTCTCCCTCTCTCTGTCCCCCTCTCTCTCTCTGTATTGACGTTCCCCCACTGAGCTCCTGCACTCAGGTAAGACTAACTGCTGTCCTGTCTGTTTGAATCCACTCTCATTCATCTTCTGTTGGCTGTTGGCTGGAGCGCAGCACGGGGCACAGAGACAATAATTTGCCCCCTTCTGTCCCCCCCACCACTATGGATGCCAATCGATGATTATGCAGTAGTGCTATTGACTGACTGGGCATGGTCTGAGATCGCAAACCTCCCTCCATCTATGCATGCACACCTCCACACAACACAGAAGACTCAAGGATCAGTGATGAAATGAGAGGATTATATGTCTTACATGAATATTAAACTTAGTAGTGCATTCAAAATTATTCCAACTCCAAGTCACTCTGCATTGATTTATTTTGGAATTTTTCTTATTGCGTGTATTACAATTGCAGGACATATACAGCTTCTTTTCTTACTTATACCTTTGTAATGCTTGTTTTAAGTCATATGATCTGCTAGTTAAATGGCTCTTTATTACTGTAACTAATTGGGCTAATGCTAAGTTTGTAACACTTTACTTGACCTGTGCTACGTCACATTAACAGAAGCTGTCATAGTTCAGCTGGAAGTGGAATTAAGCATTTCTTTATTTCTGTTTTATACAACATATACTTTGCACATTGTTTATTAATATCAAGACATCTAACTTGTTCTAATAATACTTAATAATAACAGGTCAGATATGGCGTAGAAGTTGAGTATAGAAGCCATAATAAAAACAATATGTTCTAAAAAAAAATTTAAAGTGCTTTAAAAAATGTTTCATTCACTGTAGTTATTGCTTAATAACACAGTAATAAGCAGGCAGGTAATAAGCGGTTGCTGGCTTGATAAGGTTTTACAAGAGCATTACCTTTTGTTTTACATCTGAATGTTTAAGTTGTTCAAAATAATACATAATATGAAAACTAAACATAAAACTTGAGAAAATAAAAAAAAACAAAAAAATTAAGACATTTTAAAACAAAACTACTACTATTTAAAGATCAGAGTCTGATTTATAAAGAAAAAACTACACTGTGCAAATACATTTAGGTAATATGAGGCAGCACTTTCGTAATATTAGCTTCAAACACAATTTCAGATTATTTTCCATTTTGCTTCCAAGAAGTAAGATTAGAGAAACAATGTTGAACCTGAACCCCTCATTTAGACCCTAAATATGAATAGTTGTGAGAATATAAATCTAAATTGTCGGTGTACAGTCGAGTGGGGTATGCAAAGGTGGTAATTGTGCTCTGGTGAAACCTCTCTGTCGAGGGTGCTGGGAGGCCATTTGCTGTCCCACATACATACACAGCATATGATATTGATGACTGGGGAGATGTGGCGTTTAATCAGGTTTATTGATCAGGGCAGGACCGTTCCACCGGTCTTCCATGGAGAGGACAGCATGAGGATCGAAAAAAGGAGAGGAGGGGGGTCGGAGTCCTACTCTGGAGAGTCACTCTCAAACACACCTACTGCAAACACTCCACGCTTTCATCCGCTCAATACTGGATTCAATCACTCTAAACCAGGGGGAAAAAGCTTTCAGTGCGCTCACTCCAGCTGTTTCCTGCAGCGATTACGAGTTTCATAATGAAAAGACACTCGATATCCTGGTTATCCAAGAATGTCGTGCAGGCCAGAGCTTGTGTAGTTGGGCCTGAGAGAGGACCAGTTCTACTGACTGGGCAGATACTTCTGTTCACTGCTAAACCAGCAGATATTAACACCTAAAAATCCCAGAGACTAATGATGCTCTGTCAGGAGTGACATACAGAAATGACAAGAAGTACATCACACGTACTTCAAGATACCATTCAATGACCAGTTTAAAAGACAGGACTAAGGCAAATCATAAGGCAAATTATTCAGTAACTGCATGAAGTAAATGCTAATTTTAATTTACTTTAATTAATTTATTTATTGGTACAAATATAACAGAACATGCATTTTATGATCTACACATATTGCTATATGCTTACAATTTACTGCGGAAAGCCAAAAATCTTAGACGCTCTATATTATTTTATAAAAATAATTTTTGCAGAGCAGATCACTGAAGAGACGCCAACTCTTTATAGTTACTAGCCCAGATTTGTGGAAAAATGGGTCGACTTTCAGTAGACAATAAAATGATTTGATCAGCTTCTGTTATAAGGGTTTAAAATGACATCACCCATCTTTTTGACTAGAAAGAAGTCAGTTACAGCTCTCAGAGGACACCCACCTTTAGAATGCTGCTTATGAAATATGAAAGTTATGAAGAACATGGCAAAGTGCATTTTGGAACCAGTGGTAGTTCCAAGGAGTTTAAAAGGCTACTCAGTCTGTAGGTTGTATAGCAAGTATACTAGCCTGCTAGCTTAATAGCTAATACACCTGAAGTTTTAGTACTTCTTAAAGGAATGTGGACTGTTACTTGCTAAAACTTTAATACCTGAAAATGTCAGCTAAATTAATTATTGTGCTAGCTAGAATCCTTGACATTCGATCTACATGTTAGCTAACCATTTCTGGCTGTCTCTTTTAGCCTTCATTTTGTCCCTCAGACTGAAGGTTTATTGGTTCAAGCTATTTGAAGCTATATATAACCTGGTGTTGTGAGTTGTGGGAAAACGGTACTGCAGTAATGACTGTCGCAAAACTCACAAGCAACACGCACATATAAGACCATTTTTTCTGTCCACTGAAAAGTCTTAGGTCTCAAATCCAAATAGAGCTAAATTAGTTAACCCTTCAAATGACTAGGGTCCACTGGTGGACCCACAATTTATAACCTAAGAATAGTTCGGCCAGTTTGCACTGAAGCCTGTTTAGTTACTGTGTAATAAGACTTAGTATGTAATAAGCCTAAATTTTTAGGGGTTAAGGGTGAGTCTGAGTTGGGGAGTGAACAGAGATGAGGACATGAGTCATCACTGCTATGTAGTAACACACTGTATCTGTGGTTAATCTTATGATTTGGTCCTTGTCATTCCTGTATGTCTCTCCTGTTAGAGCATCATTAGTCTCTGGCCTTTAACTAGAGCCTCTCACCTGATTGACACACATAGTTGGCATTAACACCTCCCCATTTCCCTCTCGATTCCCAGTGTCATTATCCAGCACCTTTCTCTTTCTCTCTCTCTCTCTCTCTCCCCCCCTCCCTCTCCCTCTTTCTCTGGAGGTGTCAGTTTTTCAGGCCTGAGTAATTTGATGCTGCTTTTCTGCTGCTCTTTGACCAGTCGTCAGTACATAAGCGCTTCACAGCACCTTTGAAGTGGTGTTGGTTGTGAGCATGCTCAGTAAGAGCGAGGCCCTCTACTACTGCCACAGTAATTACTACTGCTGTCTGAGCAGCTCCTGCTGATAGACTTGCACACACTAGATTAATGGAGGAGGAGGAGAAGAAGCACACACACATGCAGCGCTGTGCAAAAGTCAGAGACCACGCTTTATTTATTTTATTTCTGCAAAGACTACATATAAAATAATACACTTGCATAAAGTAGGCCTTAGTCAAAGAGATTTTTTTTCTTTTTAGGTAAAAATATGGTGCGCACCAGATTCTATCAGGTGAGCACCCAATACTATCAAGTGAGCAAACTGACAAATTGGTAAACTACTAAGGTTTTTATATCTGTCTGGACGTACTGTATGAACTTATCTTATCATCTTTAAGTCACTTTCTTTGTTTTTGTGCCACATGTCGTGACTCGGAAGAGCTATAAATGTCTTCTTCCAAGACAGAATAATGAGGATAACAAGCACAGCCAGTGCACAGAGCAGTGGTCTGGGAAGTCATGATGCAATGGAGCCCAATGAAGACAGGTACTATTTATAGAATTGGGTGCTCATCTATAGTATTGGGTGCTTACCACATAGTATCTGGTGCTCACGTGATGGTATAGATTTTCCACTACATACTATCTGGTGCTCACTTGATTATATTAGGTGCTCACCACTTAGTATCTGGCACTCCGCTGATTGCATTGGGTGCTCACCACATAGCATCTGATGCTCAACTGATATTATCGGGTGCTCACCACATAGTACATGATACTCACTTGACAGTATTGGCTGCTTATCTGATAGTATCCAGTGGGTACCAAATTTTTACTCCCCCCCAAAACAAGCAAAAACACCATGTCTCTTCAGGGACTCCATCATTAACTTTCATTTAATTTAATTTTTCTCCTTTTCTTAATAATTTACATACATGAATATTTCTTCACTGCTGAAATAAAAGCTTGAATCTCCAAAAGACAGAGTATAAACACAGTGTGTAACTGGCAGCTGCTATTGTCATATTTTGAAACAAAAACCTGCTGTTTTGTTCTGACAGCAATGTTATATGGACAGAATATTTATACACACATTTATGCGCAGGTACAATGTGCACGGTAGTAAACACACTCAGACACTGGTTGATGAAGTAACCATGTTTCTTGGTGTTGAGTGTGTAAATGAGCGCGTGTCTCTATAGCTCATTTAATGTGTCACATGTTCTCTGTGCTGCAGCTCTAACCTGCCTTCATCCTCTCATGGGAGGGAAATCACTGCCAAATTACAAACACACTGCTTACACTCCAAGTAATACCTGCTAATGATCACGCTCCTCACTCTGCTGCAGGACGCTCTGCCGCACGTGTACGTACGCAGGTTTCCTGCTCCGTTCAATGTCACACACACATAAGCTTTTTGTAATAGATGCTAATGCAGGAACACCTGTCACTGCAGCACTTCGTCCCTCTTTACTCTCTCATCCTAAGAAGATTACGCATGCTAATCCCAGGTATTCCAGCTGAAAAAAAAAATACTCTTTTCTGTCCTAAACTCCTAAACCTGCTCTACCGCCAAGCTGTTTATCTGTACATTTATTTATTTATTTTCCCTGGTTTATTCTGTATATTGCAGAAAATTCTGCATATTGTTTCCCAGATGAAGGGAAAACCAGACACATGGACATGCATTTACACACTCACACATACTGTTGTATGCAAAAGTTTGGGCAGCCTCAGTCAAATGACACGTTCTGTTGATCTTCTAAGTAAATATAAGTTTAAATATAAATTTATTTTCTTAAATTTGCATATTGGGGAAAAATAAGACATTAAATGTGGCCTGTGTAAAAGTTATGGCACATTTTACGCTGCAAGTTTCATTGTTGTTAGCATGTTAAACTTGTCAAATAGGAATTGTACACTAAAATTGCAGATATCCCTAATTGTTACATTAATATTACAGTAGCTTGAAATTTCTGACCTGACTAGGAAAAACTAAACAAAATACTACTCAGCTGGGAATTACTACTCAGAAAATTACAAAGCAGTTCACAACAGAATGATGTCACTGCAATGTGACCGCCGACATCATCAACAGTAGGTCCCATCACTGATGTTACAAGGTCAGCACAAGCTTCCTCCAAGACATGAAAGTGCCACCACATCTTTTCAAACTCTTGTTGATGCAACACAACGCTTGGAGAAGAATGCTAACTGCCCATTCTACAACAGCTAACCAAAGCCTACATTAGCTTACACCATGCTGAGTGATGGGGCAGAGGGAGGACCATCTTACTCACCCAGACAGAGCGAGGCCGATTAATCTGTGTTGGCAATGGACAACTGTGGCATCAAATTCACAATCTCCCGACAACAGGGCCACTGAGGAGCCCTAACTCGTTTTACCAGTAAAGTCAATCTATGGAAACATCCATTTTTGTGTCCCTACTGCTTACAGATACGCTAAACTTGAAAAACATGATATGGTTACAATTTATTTATGTTTTAAAATAAAACAATAAGTTATTTTAACAAGTAAACCGTATTGAGCCTCCGTTTCAAAGTCATGTGTAAAGGCTAAGTGCCATATTTTGAGGTTATTAAAACATGTTTTTCTACATTTTCAACTGCAATAATCTATACATGACTATGAAATGTATGATTTACATGACATAAAGAAAACGAATGCCAAATAAGTAATAATAAAATATATAATGAAAGTTGTGGTCCCCAGGAGTCATGTCACTGGTGTTACTGCATAACTTATTTTTAGATAATCACATTGATGACATCACTTGACTTCCTTTAACCTATTTTCTAAAGGTCTATGAAGAGAAGCAGATGGTGAGTCCACTGTGTCTCTTTCAGTTATCAGACATTTTC
>NC_051240.1:10978471-11010971 GCF_015220715.1 Pygocentrus nattereri | reverse complement strand
CAGGATGTATAGGTATGAAGAAGACATTACTGAGAAAATGAAATAGACAAAAAAGCAAGCCACTTGCATATCATAGAAGCTGTTGGTGAGAACAATGTAGAGCTCAGACCACGTCCTCATCAGATTTATTTGGAATTACTTGCATTGTGACAAAAAATAACAAAAAGTACAACCTGAACTGTGGAAAAATATCCCCGCAGATTTCTTTGGAAAAAAAAAGTGAAAGGGAATCTTCCCAAAAATTGAAGTTATGAGAAAGAAAAGTTAAATATTAAAGCCAAACATTAAAACAAATCTAAGTTACACATTTATGCACATCCTTCTGTATACATATACATATCCATCTGTATATGTAATTGGTCCATTCCCCAAATAATAACTGGTCAACAACAGTCCTGTGTCCAGAAACAAGGCTAACACCACCCACTTTTGCAAACAGTAAAGGCGAAGAGGAAGAAAAGTAGATGTTGGAGAAAAAACATAGAGAGAGAAAACGAGGTAAAGAATGAGGACGGTAAGAAAGCTCAGTCGTTTTTGCAGAAGTCAGCGGAGTGCGGTGAATGTGTACAAATCTCTCTCTCTCTCTCTCTCTCTCTCTCTCTCGTTCTCTGGCATTAGCAGAGATTAAGGAGTGGAGTGGCGGGTATAAAATGCCAGGTAGGCATGTAGTCCATCTCTTTGCTCCGCCTTCTTGCCAGCGCTAAGCAGGCAGAACGCTCGCCCAGGTGAGAGAGGCTTTCAAACCTGAGCGTTTACAACCATAATCCACCTAAAGCCTGCCAGGCCGCACTAATCGAATTAATGAGCACTTAACAGACGACCATACCGCAAACCACTCACACACACACACACACACGAAAGTAAAACCGAGTGTGCACACACACTTTCATACCCCCACGTACTCACATTACAGAGTTCTGCTCTGAAACTACTGCATTTTATTCCAAAAAAATAAGGCCCCAATTTAATCCTTTCGTTTAGCTCCTCTCCTCCATGCTTCTTTAGATACCTTCAGAAGGCTTTGATATCGAGGTCAACGAGCTGACACTATAATTAACAAACCCCTCCTCTTAACACACACACACACGCACACACACACACACACACACACACACACACACACACACACACACACACACACACACATAGTCATTCCCCTAAGCACAAACTTCTCTTTTATTTCAATCAGATAATGCTCACATTCAAATCTACAGAAGTTCTAGCTCTGAGGCCAGATGCGTCACCCCAAATCGATTAACTGCTCTATTTTTGGCCACCTCGCCGATATTAAACTGAAATGCTTTTGCTTTCGTATTGGGCAGCACTTCATCTGCAGTTTCCTTGCTTTTAGGCAGTGGACTGACTGTGCATGCCATCCATTAAAAACTGGAAGGATTAGGTGAATAAACACCAAACGTTACACCCAGGAAAAAACAGTAAACGAACTATCAAAAAGAAAAGATGTAGAAGTGCAATTTAGTTATAATGCAAGAACATATTAGATATTATATCTGTGTGGGGAAATTGTGCACACCTCTGAAACAAGTAAATTCAGTAAATTCAGACAGAGGAAACTGTCTGTTTTGTTGAAGGAGAATCCCAGGCAGTGACCAGCTACACGGCTATCGGTGTTACATCTCCACACCATTCAAAGAGGGCATAAAGTTTCACAGAGTGAGACAATCAAAACGATCGATCCACAAAGAGACAGGAGTGAGTGGAACTCATGCTCACCAGCACAGCAGCCAAGACCCCAATGCATTATGGCAGCCCCCCCTACAGTTAGCCCACTTTATCCTCGAAATATTATCAATTTTTTTTCTCAAAATATTATTCTCAAATATAATTAATTAAATAAATAAATAAAATATAATTCTCAAAACAGTACAACTTCGTTTCTCGAAATATTATGACTTTTTTTCTTGATATATTACAACTTTTTCTCTAAATATTATGACTTTTTTCTCAAAATATTACAACTTTATTCTCAAAGTCTATTTTCCACTTGGAAAAACATATTTATGGTATACAATTGGACCTTAAAACCACTGTTGCACCTTTGAGGAGCCATGATGAATGAAAAATGCTCCTGCACAGCACCTTTCTTTCTAACAGTGTAACTATCCCATAGCCCAGCACAGTAGAGCACAACTCATTTACAATGAATGTCTCACAGCATTTTACAAAAGTGTTGTCTAATTTTACTATAAGGTTACACACACACACACACACACACACACACACACACACACACACACACACACACACACACACACACACACACACACAAATATCAATATTCAAGTGATTCAAGCTACAACAAATTGGTCCAGTTTCATAGCTAAAATGGAAACTTAATGTTAAGTAGCAAATCAGCAAATGTAGCCTCTAGCCTGAACTCTTAAGGTTGAACGTGACTTTTCCCAATGTTCTGCTTTGCCAATGTTTCAACAGTTGCTATGAAAGAATGCATTTGTCAGTGGAGTATAGAGAGGTCATTTGAAGCAATGGTACCTCAGGTGGTTTGGAAAAATGCTGCAGGCTTATTCAAGTTCACAAATAATCCAGGCTTAGCTTGGCTTGACTTACAGCTATTATCTTAGCCAATTCTGTCATTTATGAAGCCTTCCAGAGCTCTCCATGTCTGGACAGATGGCCAGAAGAAATCAGCAATCCATTATGGACAGCACTCTATTGATAGATCACCACTACATTGAACTATATTATATCATAATGAGTCCAGTATGAGTAGAATGTATCTTTATAACTCAGACACATTAGGCATATTCCTCCTGGGGATGTGAATGCTTCCTGTCTCTGTCTACCTCTTAGCATGGAAAGATGTTTTTTTTCCTAGATGTGGAATGTCTGCCATAAACAGATGTGAAATCAAAACCGCAATCTACTAAATGCATTTTGCTCTGTCACAACAAATTACTCCAGCACAGGAGACAGAAAAAGAAAGAAAGAAGGCAGCTGCGTGTCAGAGAGCATAGATTAAGGCCTAGAGAGAAAGAGCAGATACTCCAGATATGGTTTCAATGCTAGTAATCTCTCAGTCTTTCCATTACAAACATACAGTCCATGCTTTCACATGGACTAAGGTATACTGAGAACTTCCATAGCATATTAGCTTCTTTTAGTGGTAATGGTACTTTTAAAACCCAGATGACATACTACTATGGTCACAAAGTCAGGTCGTAAAGAGCAATCTTCTTGCAGAGTCTAGTTCCAAGCATTCTGCCACATCTGCTCCAGCTAATTAACAACTTCAGAAGTTCTACATTGGCTAGAGAAGATGTGTTAATGCAAGGTAAAGGGAGCAGCAAGGTACAATGGCATTTTAAAGCCACTGTTAATAAAAATAAAAATAGTAGACTTTGAGAATAAAGTCGTAATATTTTGAGAAAAAGTCATAATATTTCGAGAAAAACTTATATGGTGTGATATTTCAAGAATACAGTTGTAATATTTCAAGAAAAAAGTAATAGAATTACGAAATTAAAGTGGCAGTAATACCAGGAAAGTTTCCAATATTGTGGCCAAAGGCTTTGCAAAGGGAAGCCATCACCTCCTTGTGTTAAAATGAGGGACGTTGAGGAGTTGGTGGAGTTATACTTTCATATCAATTTCACCCATAAAGAAATACTCAGTCTCCCTGTCTCTCCTGGCACATCAGCACCAGACTGGTATTAGTATAAGAAACGACTGAAACGGCTGTGCAGGAAACTGTGTTTATCTAGAGTAAAGAACCAGACGGACTCGTAGGAAACTGTCTGTCTGTTTTGTTGAAGGAGAATTGCAGGCAGTGACCGTCTATATGGCTATCGGTGGCCACATCTCTGCACCATTCAAAGAAGGCATAAAGTTTCAAAGAGTGAGAATGATAATCAAAATGATCGATCCACAAAGAGACAGCAGTGAGTGGAACGCCAACACATTATGGCAGCCTCCCTACAGTTAGCCCACTTTATTCCCAAAATATTAAAAGACATTTTTTCTTTAAATATTCTCGAAGTCTACTACTTTCATTTTTATTAACAGTGGCCCTAAAATGCCGTCGTTGCATGAAAAATGCAGGTTGTATTATATTCTGCAGGAATGTAGATCTCAGGAAGAAGCATGACAATTGCTAATGTACTAGAACTCCTGAAGAATAAAGCATGAAACAATGAACACTGCACTCAGGAGTTACAGTCTCTGTTATGTAGCTAAAAAAAGCAGAAATTATAGTTTGAAAATTAGATGTCCATGTATTTCTATGCAAAGTAAGTTGTATTGGGCAAGCTGTGATATGCCACCAGGATTTCACAATGCCTTCATGGTAAGTGAGCATGGTACATGCCAGAGATCCTCAAATCAGCACCCTGATCCCACTTTGCAGTACTGACATCTGTAATCACTCATTTGTGTGACACTAGATAGTCATCATACATGTTTAGTTTGGAAGTGAAAACCTCTGATACGAAGGTATGTTACAGGTAACTTTAGCTTAGTTAGCCAACTGCTAAGCTAAGTACAATATAAGGTAATCATGAGTGGTGTAAAGCAATCTGTCATTTCTGTTAAATGCATTTGGTTTGAGGTGATACTACCTTATTTGAAATTCAGGCTGTACATCTGAGGTGTCAAGCTCAGTTCCTGGTGGGTCACAGCTCTGCAGAGACTAGCATTTTTAATTTTCCCTCTTCTTACACTCTGTAATCAACTCTGAAGGCCTTGCTTAGCTGATGAGTGAATCAGGTGTGCGTCGCCTCTTTCTGCAGGCCCTACTTTAATTCATTATAATCAAATAAAAGATTTTCCCCAGTAACTCTGTTATTAGATTGACTAGGACACTGCTAGATGTCAGTGTGAAATGTTATGACTCTGCATTGAGCTGCTAGTGAGCAACGAGGGGCGAGAACCCCATGCTGTGAAAACTATTAACACCTCTTCACTTCTGGTTTTTAAGATCATACTCATTTTGAAATATATTCCATCAATATTACTGAACAGCAAAAATGATTAAACTTCCTAAAATTGGTAGAAATTGTATTGCAGTGTCCTGCTACTCATTTAGCCATGGACAGGTGGGCAGCATGGCCTTGCGGACTGGGGAGTGCTTTTCAGTAGTGGCGAGAGACTTTATTCTTGTAAATAAATTGCTGGTGTTAAGTTTGAGAGGTGTAGCAATGTTGTGTGTACTGTGGGGGTTAGGTGTGTCTGTGTGTGGACTAGAGTTGTATGGTGACTTACCTGCTTGCCTGCTGCATGTTGATAAAAGAGCACTCGTTTGAAGAGCTATGCTTCCCATGTCTTCTTCTTCTATGCTGCTACAGTTTTTTATGGCTATTGTGGTTAGATAAGGACACTCAAGTCAGTGTGATGGCCTTCCAGGCCTGGAGTTTATCACATGCTCAAGATGCTGAAGTACATATATGAATAGCAGGGTGGGGAACTCCTGGAGGGCTGGATTCCTGCACAGTTTGGTGATATTTCTACTTAACACACCTGATTTAGCTCATCAGCTAACTATCAGGTTTGGTCTGCTACAGCAGGGAAATCATCAAACTCAGCTGGCCCTCAGTTCCCCATTTCTGGCGTGTGGGATAGGAATGTAACACATTGTGCCCAATTGAGACAAAGGGTACAGTACATGGCCCCTGGGCACTGTGTTCTTTTATGTGTCTGAGGTCATTTTCAACATCAATGTTGTGTAGTGCTAGGACAGCTTGGGAGTGAATGAGGGAGGTGTTCAGTACATTCCCACACTATAACTATGCGTGTGAGTGTGTGTGCGCAAGTGTAATTCTGGTATTTGAGGAGTCTGATGAATGGCTCTGTCTCCGTCTGTGCCGCTCTGCACTTTTTCACTACATTTCCTGCAAAATAGCCATTTCCCTCCACAACACAAGTCTTCAAATTAGAGCAGTTCTTCATCTCGTTAAAGAAGGATGTCATTACTGTGATTCCGGAGCATTAATATAACATAACACCTGTGACAAGCCAACGTGAGCGTGCATTCCGAAAATTGCGGAGCAGCTCCACGACCTGCATTACAATCTCCCTCACAGGACTAGCATTTATGAATACACATCACACTTTGCCAATTTGTCTTCTTTAAGGTGATGTCAAAGCAGAGCAGATTTGTATTTCCCCTTTTTTTTCTCTTTTTTTGAATCCTTCTTATGGCGTAGTCGCCCGATTTATTCGGCTGTGGGAAAGACCGAGACAGCGTTTGTCAAACAAGCTAAACTATGACAGGGTGGTGAAGATGACGAGGCAGTCATTTCCAGAGAGCGGAGGAGAGTAAATTAGGCCGTAAACACACTCCCAGGGGAGCCATTCCGTGGCAGCATGGGGAGGCGCTGCGTTCCACACGCAAAGCATTTCCGCTCTTTTTTTTCCTGCTTATTTTTTCTCTTTTCTGTTTTTTTTGTTTCTCCTCAGAGCAAACTTAGCACTCCGCTCCGCCACACCGTCTCCTGAGGACACTTAAGACATCTGAGGGAATGTCGGCCTCCTGCGTGCAATGTTACGAAGTGATTCATTTCTCAGCGTCCACACAAACATTTTGAAAAGCGTTTACTGCCTGGGAAAAAAAAAAGAAGTGTTGAGGTCCTGTCATCGCTCATAATCACAGTCATCGTTAGCTACGTTCTCGGCTTAGGCTTCAGCTGGGAGTCGTCAATGGAGAACACTCGCTACGGCTGGCCCCATGTTCAAAATCCTGCTCACTATTCCTTATTCTAAAGAAAGGTATCCAGCATAACGTGGGATGGAGCAAAACAGAGCTAATGATTTTTCTAATAAACATTTGAAACTTCTGAAAAATGAATTGATTGATTCCTTATATCCCAATGAGGACATCGTTGTTGCCAGGACAATAATTTGTATCTCCAATATGGTAACTTTACAGGAGAAGGAAAGAACACACTATACTTTTAATGCAAGTCAATGAAACCAGGTGTTTTCCCAAGTCATGTTGGGCAGTTTCTTTGGGTCCATGTATCATGAAATTTAGGTCAACAGGCATTCTCAAATGAGGTCAGAAACTAAAAAATGACAAAAATGGAGGTTTTATTCCAACAACAGTGATAAATACAATAAAGACCAAATCCCAGATCACAAACATATGGAATGAAACTCATCATTAAGGTAAATGATTACAGATGCTAAATAGTTTGCTCATCTTGCTGCAATGGGAGTCACATAATCAGTGGCCAAGGCCATCTCTAAAATCTTCAGAGGATAATTTGGAGACAAACAGCTGTGAGTTAAAGAAAAAGATCCTCTTAGTGTGTGGGGACAAACAACTATGCAGTGATTAGCTTAGTAGCTAGCTAGAAAAAGCCTATGTTATTTAGCCTTCTGTGACACTGATCTGACGTATCAGAGAGGTCATGTGACACTTTCAATAACACCTTTCACATTGCAGCATTTCTGTGTTCTGCTGTATTAAGCCTCATCTCACATGTGTTCCTGGTTCTACTTCTGTGAATGCGAGGAAGAGATGGAAGGATGAGATAAGGATGGAGGAATCAAATGGATTCACTAAATGAGATATATGAGAGCTAAATGAAAGCTTTTTCATACAAAGCCCCCCAGCTCTGGAATAATCTTCCTGTTAATGTTCGGGAATCAGACACAGCCTCAGTCTTTAAGTCTAGGCTAAAAACTTACTTGTACAATCAAGGCTTTGGTGACTAGTCTTCCCTGTCAGGTCTAGACCTGCTGGAGTCTCTGCTGCTCTGTTATACTGTAATCTGTGGTCAGTCACTCTTTACAGAACTGACTCTGTGTTTTTCTTTCCTTTGCCGAGCTGATCAGCTGCCCATCCTGTGTGTCTGATGCTGTTGCCTCTTCTGCCTTGATTGGTCCCGCTGCTCACCAGCCTTCTGGACCGGTTTGACCACCACTGAGCTTCTTGCTGTACAGCGCTGTGCAGTCCTCACCCTCAGATCTTTCTTTTCCCACTTTACTATAATACTTCATACTAATAACGTTTGCTATCTGGTCTCGACCATAGGAGGATGGGTTCCCCTTCTGAGTCTTGGTTCCTCTCAAGGTTTCTTCCTCTTTTAGGGAGTTTTTCCTTGCCACTGTCATCGCTGGCTTGGACCTGGATTTTCTTTTCTTTTCTTTTCTTTTCTTTTCTTTTCTTTTCTTTTCTTTTCTTTTCTCTCTGTAATACTGATTGTTCTGTAAAGCTGCTTTGGGACAACACCTGTTGTAAAAAGCGCTATATAAATAAATTTTGCTTGCTTGCTACTTTGCAACTCATACAAAATGCATCAGCATCCTAACAAAGAGAGATCAGATCACTCCTTGTTTTAAAAGAACTGCTACCTTTATTGCTCAGGATAGATTTTAAAGTTTTACTACTAGTTTTTAAGGCTCAAAATTACCTGGAGAGACACTTTCAGCTTTCAACTGTGGATTCAATTCACCTTTTATTAGACAGTCAAGCTCAGCGCTCACTTTTAAGAAGCATCTAAAAACATATCTTTTTAACGTCAGCATTTAGTTCTCTAAACTCTATGTCTTGTATTCCTCTTTTTATTTGATCTGTGACCTTTTCTTAAATAGATAAGCAATAATACCTATAATTTCTTGCACTATTGTTAAGACTTGTCACCTGTCAGTAAAGTACTTTGAGCTGCCACCATCATGAAAAGTGCTGTAGAAATAAAATGATTATGATGATTATTATTATCAGTCGTCACTTTGGTCACCATTTACAAGGCTTCACGGAACTGCCGATACCATGCTATTGAATAGTTCAGGTTTCCTCGTATTTCTTGTTGACATGTTGATAAATATTCCATCATATCATGCCGAAAAGGAGTCTTCAAATTTTTTACATTTTTTAATTTTGAAGCATTTTTTTATTCACTATGAACAACTCAGTGCAATGTGTATTGTCCTCTGAACATTAAACTATGTCAAAATCACAGAAAAAAACATATTTTATCATGTTTTACATGTTTTATTATGCTGTTGACACCAAATTCCAAACTAATGACACTGCTAATGGATTAGTCATGGCTGACAAAGAGCCGGTTCTGTGGTTAGGCCAAACATAATTCTGATTAAATTAAATGTTTGGACATGTTGTTTACTTGTGGGCAGCTGTATGGAACTGTTTTGGTGTGACTGCAATGCGTAAATTGAGTAGCCACTCCCTTCAACCAAACCAAATTTTTTTAGTTTTCTCTCATGAAGGTACACGTCCACCTCTCCCTGTAAAACTAATCCTATTCCAATGGTGCTAATATAGGTTGCCTTCCATTACTTTGAGCAAACTAACGGCATATGTGCCTGGCTCTGAAACACATTCACAACACTTCATTTTCACCTTGAAATATGGGATGAATCAGTGAATAAATCAGTGTCTTTATGGTAACCTGAGTCAAAACATTCAAAACATTTGATATAACTGTACTAAATAGTATATATACCATATTTTTAAGGATACAAAAGAAAATATCTGCATTCTTACTGGAACGTCTAAGCATATTAGTTTAAAAAGACAGCATCTGAGTTTCTGGATCAGGAAAAGCAGGACAAACAGGCTGAAAAATGATACTAGATCAGGTTTTCTTGTGTAAAGATGCCCTCTGCAGTGCCCATGCCTGTTTACCCTCCTGATCCGCACGTAGCTCAGCTGCAGCACTGCGTGCAAAATTAATAATTCATCGCTTTCATATTAGTTCACACCTTAGCCAAGATACCACTAAATTATTCATATAAATAATATAAAATAAGCAAAGCATTTGTCATATTTATATGAGGTAAAATGTACCACAGCAGGCCAAAAGTTAGACCCTGTAGCTACAAAACCAAGAACGGTGCTCACAAAGTGTGTCTCACAGCTGATCTAGGATCAGATGGCTTCCCTTCCTGGGTTACTTTGGTCAGCAGATCAGAGCAGATCCCAGGTCAGTGCGTCCAGAGACGTTGTGCAATTATAGGCCTTCTGCTGGAAACCGGACGAGAGTCCACTGGGCAAATGGGCAGCATATCTATGATTTTTACATTTTTTTTATTTATAATTTTCTTTTAGGAATATTTGCCCTTTTTTTTTGCAGGTGATTTTATTTCTTGTGTATATGCCCTGCTCAGTCATGGGTGACAAAATAAACAAGCCCTAAAGAGATTTGTATTTTTTGTTGTTTTTTCTTTGTCTTGTTATTTTCTATCTTTTTTTATAATGAAAGCTGTTTGAGGAAAAAAAAAAAGGTAAGGGGCTCGGGGTGGGGGGTGTAATGCAGCACTTGTGTGTATCAGATAGATTTTCACCTCCCCAAAATTCTATTTTTCACGGCTGACTCGAGCCCAGAAGCGACACGCAAACACACACGTGTGCACACGCCGCACACAGCTTCCCCTTCCCACCTCCTATTGGCAATCCCCGCAAACAAACATTTCTCCGCACAAAATGGATCAAGAAAACATACAATTATCTCTAAAAACTGGAACAGATTTTTATTAAATTAACCTTATTAGTGCATTACGGTAAGCAAATGCCAAAAAGGGGCCTGCTCATTTGCATTAAGATAGATTTTTCAGGTTGGCTGCACGATTTAATTAAAGAAAAGATTAAGAATCATTAGAGGAGCCGCTGTACCTTGCCTAGTCGAGCTCTCCACAGGCTCAGGTTAACACACACACAGATGGTGATTTTGTAACTGTTGAATGGCTCCAGCAGAATGAGAATGATCCTATTAGTTTCCAGGGGAAGAGGAGAGAGAGAGAGAGAGAGAGAGAGAGAGAGAGAGAGAGGGAGGAACTAGAAACAGAGAGAAATACTGCTGTGAGGACTCTCCATCTCTCTCTCCACGTGTGCGAGTTTAACGAGTATAAACGTTCAATTTCTCTCATTAAAGATGAATGCTTGTAGCATTCATAAACCACCGAGCCCTGCCTACTGAAGGCCTTCTGTATGGACAACGACAGGTGAGTCCGGTTCAGCCGCTGATAGGCTCAGCGAAAATGCCTGTGGATCACTTCCGTGGTCTAGGCCTGCCGTTAAATAGTGCGCTTCAATAGAGAAGACATCAGGATAACAGCAGTTTCCTCCCATTAAGCTCAGAAATATGGATATTTTCCTAGATAAAGGTCTGTTACATATACCATCTGTCCCCACAGTTGTGGTTTTGTGTACTTCTGTAATGTTAGTAAGCGTTAACATGTGTCCTGTTATGTCCTAGTGTTAACGTACCCTGGCGTAGTTCTGAAGATAGCATTACATTTTCCAAATCCAGCTTTAAGATGGTGCTGTTGTGTATCCCAAAGGTCAACATTAGGTTAGCAAAGTACAGAACACAGGGAGTCCTGGACCTCCTAATTAACCTCTTGGATCCCCTGAATGTCTCAAAATGGGTGGGTCTCTGAATATAAACTAACTAGTATGTGATGCTGTCCATTAGAGAAAAGTAAACATTGCAAGTGTCTGTCTTTGACATTCTTAGCTAACTAAAGATGCAGCACTGGTCTGCCTCAGGGTGGTGCTGTAGCATATTGGTTCACCCAGTTGGTCCTTCATTGCCTAGCAACTGTAACTATGCCTAGGGTACCTCTGGAAACTTTACAATTTGCATTTGTATATCTGAAACTTCCCCTGTTTCCCAAAAGATTGATAGAAAGACTGAATTGTTACTTATTTCTCAAAGCAAAGACACAAGATATGTGTAATAGCTTAATAAATGTGTGGAAGACCACATTACTGATTAGAAAAGAGCATTTTCAGAAAAATTATTGAACCAAACCTTTTGCTGCCTTTGAAGCTAGCATCAGCAATGTTATGGCAGGTGAATTAGCAGCCAGTCAACACTGAAGTAGCCGTCCAATAAGGGATCTCTTTGAATACTAGGAGATTCTTCGCACATAGAAATATTGAACTACAATGTTGAAATTCCATGAATGGAGTCTAAGAGAGCATGACTTGCCTCCCTCTGTCTGGGTGGACCGGATGGTCTACCCCAACTCCACATCATCCAGCGTGATACTACTCTATGAGGGTATCTATTAGCTGAAGTCACAGAATCGACAGTTAATGTTGTTCTCCAAACATTGTGTTCGCAGAAGTTTGAAAAGACATGGTAGAGCTTCATGTATCTCAAAAGAAGCATGTGCTACGCTTTACTCTCACAGCTTGCTAGCATCATGTGATGGGTAAATATCCATGTACTACTCTACATCCACTACTACTTGTCCCAGAAAGACAGGACACATGGGTATTTGGACATTTGTGCCATACTTAGATGTATTAAGCATATTGTGTAGACTGGATGCTGTTTGCATCCAAAATGTCTTTGCACACTTCTGAGTTCATGATCCCATCAAAGGACCTAAGCTCATGACACCATTGCAGGTCTGGCTAGAATTCTCCACACCAGTTATCTGCCATCAGTTGGATGTTGCATCAAAAGTCTTTTTTCTCTGAAACGAATACCATTTTACCTGGGTTCGATTCCCCGGCCGGGCGACCGGGGTCCTCTCTGTGTGCAGTTTGCATGTTCTCCCCGTGTCTGCGTGGGTTTCCTCCGGGTTCTCCGGTTTCCTCCCACAGTCCAAAAGACATGCAGTCAGGCCAATTGTGTAAAATGATCAAATTGTAAGTCGCTCTGGATAAGAGCGTCAGCCAAAATGCCGTTAATAATAATAATAATAATAATAATAATAATAATAATAAACCACACACTGCAAGTGTGTCCAGAGGTCAACAACCCTGCTTTTGGAGCTCCACCTTCATGTCCAACCTAGTTGATCCCATGGGATCCATCAATTTATTGCCTTCAGAAGACCTTGATTAGCTAAAAGAGATGCGTTAGAGTTGGGATGGAGGTGAAACCTGCAAGCAAGTGCATTTCCAAAAGGAAGGCTGGTGACCACTGCAGCAGGCTAACGTGTTTCAGCAGGATAAGAGCATTTTCCTCACTTTCCACATTTTAAACCTTGTACGAGTCGTTTTTGACATGACAGAGGACGAGGGGTAAAGGGAAAGTGTCGAGAGGTGTGGAGCGCAGAGGGAAAAAAGGAAGAAGGAACGAAACCCTCCATCCATCTCTCCTCCTCTCCTCTCGGGATTGAGGAATTAGGTATGCAAATCGCTCAGGGAGGAGGAGGGATTTGGTAAAAGAGAGAGAGAAAGAGAGAGGGAGAGAGAGGGGAGCACCCACATCCACTGTTTTTTAATCCTCCAGCTCTAGTCTGGCCGAAGAGAGAGAGAGAGAGAGAGAGAGAGCAGTAACTCGGGCATAAAAGAAGCAGCCATGTGTGTCTATGGCCGAGTATTACCGCGGGCACCTGCTCCGAAAGCGCCAGACACGATAAATAAATAAATAAATGTGGGATAATGCTGACATGGGAGCGCACGCGCCCTCCTTCTCCCTCTCTCTCGCTCTCGCGCTCTAATCAGAGCGTATTGAGGCGACGGCAGGTGCGTTGGCAGGTGCAGGCAGACAGATGTGCGTAGCTGGCAGGCTCAGCGCCGTACAGGTGTGAAAGGCGGCCTACACCCTAATTACGCCTCTAAATGCTTAATTTCTGTGTTTCAATATTGATTGCTACCTTTCTGCTCTCTCTCCCTCTCTCTCCCTCAATCTCCCTCTCTCTCTTTCCCTTTACAGAATAGGCGGCAAAAACCCAGGCCTCGCTATTTACCGGAGACTTACAAGGCTTTATTTTTATGCCCTCTTCTTCTTCCTTTTTCCCCCTTTCTTTCTTCCAGGGAGATAATGTTTGGTTTCTTTTCCTGTACCACCGGAGACTGGCGTCTTTAGAGAGAGGAAACATCAGGCACGTGTGTGTGGAGGAGAACAAGAGGAGCCTCAATGCTTTCTGAGTGCTCCTGTATTTTGATCATTCAGTTGCGGTAATCAGTGCTTCATGCCCGTTAGGAAGCTTTTGTACAGATCCAGATGGATCTTTGTGTGGTCAGGAACGGCAAGAACTGAGCACCGAGAGGAGAGGGGGCCTGTTTGTGTGTGTCGCCGCTCGAAAAACAGCCAGGAAAAGGCACACACCACTCAGTGTGTACCTGCTTTACAGCCCCCTCCTCTCCATTTTTAGCACTTGAACTGTGCCTTTGATATGATAGAGAGAGAGTGCGAATAAGTGGATGAGTGAGTTCAATATTTCAGCTCTGTTGTTTGTCATAGATCCACTAATGTGTTTGTGTTTGTATGTGTGTGTGTGTGTGTGTGTGTGTGTGTGTGTGTGTGTGTGTGTGTGTGTGTGTGTGTGTGTCTGCAGGAAACAGTAGGGAGAAACTGTCCTTAAAGCTGCACTACTTAAGACTTGGAGATTTGGCGGCCTCTCTGGTGGAAATGTGTAATTGTATGTACTGTATTGAACATTTTGGCCCTTCGATTGTGCTTTGCACCACTCCCCTGAGAGGATGAATCTGATGATTGTGAGCTTGTTTAAAGAGAAAACAAAGAAAACCTGGTGAAAGACATGTCTTCTGAGGATGTAAGGGAATTATCTAGTGATGTCATGATATCTTTGTCAGTTTTATAATAATAGTAATAATAATAATAAGCTACATTTATATAGTGCCTTACACAAACCCCAGGTCGCTTTACATGGGGGGGGGGGGGGGGGGGGGGGGGGCTTTGGGGGTTGACTATGCAGTGGAGGAGGAAGAAAAATATATATTAAAGAGAAAAGTCAGATTTAAGTGGAAAAAGTCCCTGAGGGATTGAGGAAGAGAATTCCAAAGTTGGAGGCCATGGCAGTGAAGGACCTCCCTCCCAAAGTGGAAAGTCTGGTGCGTGGAACAACAAGTAAGTTATTGCAAGAAGACCTCAGAGAGCAAGAGGGAGTGTAAGAGGTCAGCAGTTCTCAGAGATAGGGAGGAGCAAGGTTATGCAAAGCTTTGAATGTAAGAAGTAAAATTTTAAACTTTATACAGGACAAGACCGGTAGATTTTGCACTTGAGACATAAGCATAGCGCCAAACCTTCTTTTTCAGCTTCTGGTGTGTCACTACCTGATTTGAACCAGAAGCCCGATTTGGACCATGCATGTGCAGCAAAGGCTTGTCTGGATGTGTTGTCCGAGGCTGTGTCTGAAACTGAAGGCAGCTGTTTCGATGTCATCAGTGCTGTGATGTATTGCGTTTAAGACGTGCTTTGCAAGCAGTGATACATTGCACTGTTGCCAAGATTTGACACTTGCTAGCTGTTGGCATTGGCTTCTTTTTTCCAGTCTTTTAAGAACACTAGGATACATTTATGCTGTCTTCACAAAAGCGATCGAACTGAGGATCCTTGAGAAGCATTTTACATAAACATTCTATTCGGGCATGACTGGCTGCCTTAATGCGTCATATATCAGGCAGCTGCCGTAAAACATACTGAATCTGACATTTTCAATTCCGATTTGAGATGCTTTCATATGTGCTACTGGAATCCGATATGTATCTGGCAATGTGACTGTCAGAACAACCAGATTGGAATTCTTGCAACTTTTATGTCACTCCAACTCCACATTCATCAAAATTTTGCACTACTGTGACCTCATAAACATTTGGGCTAATGTTTCTCTGCAAAACATGAGAAGAGATCTATCCAAACCCCTCTGTGTTTGAAGAGATTTCAAAAGAAATGGCTGCACATGGTAGAAGGAGAACAAGGCTGCAGCATCAAACAGGTAAAAGTCTGAAAGCTTTAAAGAATCTGAGGACACGAACCAAAGAATTGACTGTGTCTCTTTTACTGCGAGCTCAAGCACATTTTGGGTGGTGAGCCCACCTGTCAATCAGTAAAGCTTCACGATGGCTCCTGTGATGCTGGCGAAGATGAAACTGAACCCTTCAGAAGCAACTGCCGTTCATTGGCAGTCGTGATTGTTTACCTCTGGATGAGCCACGTGAAGCATCATGAAGCATTGCTCTTATGTGCATGTGGTTCGGTTTAGAAGCTGATCTGTTCAGACTAATGTCACACACAAATCACATTTAAAGCATATTGTGAAGAGCCAAACAGAATCTAATTTAGTGTAAACATAGCCTTAGTGTGTATTTTTTCTTCTTATTCAGAAAAGTTATGGTTACTGTATCAGAATCTTTTTGCAGCACCTCTAATGCTGAGCAAAATGCCAATTGACTTTTTTTTTTTAGAGATTTTTAATGAATAAAACAGAATATTTTTTTTCAAAGGCACAAGGAAGCAAGAACTTGTCTATGTCAACCCTACATTTGGAATATTTGCAAGGGTTTTTATGGTCAGAAATCTTATGTGTGTGTGTGTGTGTCTGTGTAATTCTGGGCAGAGGTACATGGGTCCTGTCCTGTTGTCTCTTGTTGCAGGATGACAGCTGGCCCTCCCAGGTGGGCTGACATTTGAGATACAGCAGCAGAGGGGAGGGAAGGTATGAGAGAGAAAGAGAGAGAGAGAAAGAGAGAGGGAGAGAGAGATGGAGAAAGATGAAGAGAGTGCCAGGTTGTTGTACAGGATCAGGGACTGAGGGCACAACCTGAGCTGGGTATGTGTGTCCCTGTCCATATGGTCTCTCTTTCTCTCTCTCTCTCTCTCTCTCTCTCTCTCTCTCTCTCTCTCTGTCACTTGCCCTCCACTATTGATTTTCAGGGAGGAAGACCTGTCACTGGCTGACTTCATCAGCCTGTAAAGAGACCTGTTCAGTAGAGTCAATGAGTTTGTGTATTATTTATCTTCAGCAAAATAAGCAGATTTCTTTGTTCTTGGTACAACATTCAGAGCTCAGATCTAGAGTTTTAATCAGGCCTGAATTTGGTCAGAACCCAACAAATTTTCCCTCCAACCCAACAGCATCATGTTTTGAGTTCCAACCAAACCCAAGCCTGAAGAAATCTTTCCGAACCTGAAATGACCCAAACTACTTCATTATGTTTTGAATCCAATACTGACCCAAGTATAACATAATTCTGCCAGTTATCATGTAGCGACAACAGTGGTTATCATTTGATTGCAAATACAAAATACAACATAAAATAAGATGCAATAATAAAGTATCTGCTGTCCAAAATTAAGTTGAAATTCTGCTTTAACAAATTTTTCATCACATAAAGCATTTGAATAGCATGTCAAGCTTTTTTTGTTCTGTCCATTCTGTGCAGGTCTTATGGTGTGTGGCGCTGATATAGCAAGACGTCGACTTCACCTGTTTAATATTAATACACTATTTCTACACATGGAACATGTTACTCAGAACATATTGAACATATGAAAGATTTTTGGTAAAACAAATCAAATGCTCTTTTACCTTCACTAAACTGTAGCTTCTCCTGAATCAATTCAAGTCCTGTTTTCTTGCAAGCTTCAGCATCATGGACCTCAATGCTGAGTGGAAGATTCCAGAGTACCAGGCTAAAAAATGTCAGGTAGTGAAAGTAATGAAGACCAAAGTAAGGAGTAGAACTAAAGCAGGGGAAATGCAGGG
This sequence comes from Pygocentrus nattereri, assembly GCF_015220715.1. Lineage (NCBI taxonomy): Eukaryota > Metazoa > Chordata > Actinopteri > Characiformes > Serrasalmidae > Pygocentrus > Pygocentrus nattereri. The sequence continues at coordinate 10,993,559 of NC_051240.1, read as the reverse complement.
TAAAATCTATTAATAGTGGGAGGCAGGCTGTGAAATTTGAAACCGATCTGAGCCCGACACATATCTGAGAAATAATTTTTGGACCCAATCGAACTTGAACATGACCCACTGGGTCCCTTTGAGCTTGGGCACATATGCTGACTGATTGTGTGAAAAGCTACCTGGTCAGAGCCAATGGCTGCATCCAGGCTTGATTTGAAATCAGTTATCAACTTAACATTATCATTATTCATCTTATCATTATTCAACTTAAATAGTCCAACCAGGGTAGGGTGCACTACTGTAATGGATGTGGTCAGTTTATTGCATATTAAGTAAGGTTAGTTCTTGTTAGTTACCTTCTTTTGGTCATTACATACAATGGGGTCCAAAAGTCTGAGACCACATTGAAATATTCAACATTCTGTAGTATTTCGAAGTTACTATTCAAATGTAAACAATTTTGTGACATTTTAGGCTTGTGTACACAAAAATTTTCTTTTGAATCATCCATTGACACTTATGTTGAGATGACTCCCAGAGTTTGATCTGCTCATCAAAATGTTTTGAACTAGCGTCCATGTCAGCTTGAATGCACATCATCATTAGAGCAAAAGAGGGACATGTTAAGTACTATGAAATTTTGAAATTCATGTAAATACTTCCAAGATCCCACATTTCACCCAAATACTTTTTTACAAGTTGTTATATTTAATAAAAATAAAATAGAAGCATTTACATTAGCAGTCTCAAACTTTTGAACCCCACTTTTTAAATATATGTGCTATATACAATGTTGTATGTAAATGTTGAACACTCTGGTAAAATAACACGTTTTGTATTTGGAAAATAACACATCCTTTACAAATAATACATGTAAATATGCCATTATTGTCGCAACTTTTAGTGCAGAATTTGCAAAGTTTAACATAGTTTAAAATAAAGCCAAACATATAAAATGTGACATAACTTTCACACAGACCACATTTTAGTTCATTTTAGTTTAGCAAAAAATCAATAATATGTGCATAATATAGCACAGCTCTATGCATGAACATCAACATAGTGATACCATCATCTCTGAAAAACTGACTTCATGGAAAAAAGATAAATATGTGCTTAACTTCAGAGCTACACTCAATAAGACTTGGGGATTAGGAGACCTCTCTGGTGGAAATGTGTAATTTCACGTGGCATGAGGAAGCATGTTTTGTAGCATTGTTCTTTGTTGACCTCTTCCAGGAGTGGATGAATCTGATAAATTTGAACACTTTAAAGGATAATTCAAAGAACTCAGTCAAAACTTGATGAGGATGTGAGTAAATTGTCTGGGATTGTCGTCACATCTTCCTCAGTATATGTTAATTTTGCATTTGAGACCTAAACAATGAGCCAGACGTCAGACTTTTAATTCATTATTTCAGGCTTTACAAGATGACTCACAGACCATATTTTAGCATGTCTTTTTTCTGTTGATACAGCAATGCTAATTCTTCCACTTTTAACAAGAATATCTTACATTGTGCAGATCTAACGAACATTAATGTAACACTATTCCAAGTCATTTGTACCATTTCTGTTGGTCCCATTTTCATGAAATGTTCACACTGGTCAGATGACCGCATCACCTGCCATACAATAAAGGAATACAATTTGAAAAAATGGAATTCCAAGGACGCAATGGGGATGGCATCTCTCCGCAATGGGGACTGCCTACCCTTGAGACAGATTGCTCTCCGATAATAAGCATATGACATGTGATATGTGTGATACGACATGGATCTGCAGTAGCTGGGGACCATCCCTGATGCAGTCAGTAACCTGAAGCGCGATCCCTGCATCCCCATGTTAATGGAGGATCTATTGACCGGGAAGGTATTGGGTTTGATTTAGCTCTGAGCCCCACAGGATCAGGTTTTTTAGCCCCCTTTTTGATGTTGGTCCATCTTTTGAGTAGTCTTGTGTTTGTTAGTGGACTGTTTCGCATGATTTAACATTATGTTATGGTATTCTGCAGCTGACGTCATTAGATCTCCTTGCGTTTTGCATGGCAGTCTGCTTCAATTGATTGTTCTATGGATCTGAATGGAGGATCTTACACTGCTGGCACTTTGGTGTAATGAGTGTTGCTGTTTTCAATATGCTGCCCGTTAATTAGCTAGCTTGTTCCCGTGTTTTGGGCATTGCATTAATTTTAAGAGCGATTGCACCATCTCTCTTTTCTCTCTCCAGGTGCTACACCTCAGAGACCACCTTTATTAGGAAGCTGTTTGGGTAATCTGGCTTTCACTGAGAAGGTGTGTAATGACTTCAGCTTGGGCCCTTAGGTGATCACAGTTTTAGCACTTTCCTGAGCTGTGCTTGAAAGCTTGAGATGGGACAGGAGTGCTAAAATAAGAGGAATGTGTGTGAGAATGTGTGTGTTGGGCCTTCACTGTCAAAGCTGCTGTAAAAAAAAAAAAAGCAGATGTGAACCTGTTTTCTACAGTATGCCATAGAAGTAGCAGCACAGGACAAAGACTTATTCATTTCCATTAACAGCATGAATAATTACAGCTAGTAATTATGGAGCTGGAGCCTATCCCAGCAGTCATTGGGCGGAAGGCATATATATATATATATATATATATATATATATATATATATATATATATATATGAAATGTGTTTTGTGTCAATTCACTCATAAGAAGCAGAAAATGCAATTTTGTGTTTACACTATTTTGACTTGACATATATGTAAATACATGTAAATATTTTTTAACGTATTTCATTTTATCTTAGACGAGTGGTTCGGTGTCAGTATTGACTCATACTCAGTATTTCAGTATTAGAAAAGGAAGAGTGGCATCGACGATAAATGCAACACATCACGTGAGGATTAAGTGGATCCATAGCAGCTATATCTCTTATACATACACCTCATGGCTCATATTGGATGCTATAATGCAGCTAGCATCTTTAGCTAATAATGCTAATCTGAAAAGAGCTCTCTTTAGTCCCTCTATAGGCGTTCATTAAGACGAGAAAAGTCAGTACATTTCATTAGAGACACTTGATGCACCCAGTGCTTCGGGCTCCATAAGGTATAATGAAATGAGACAGCCTCCTGAGAGGCTAGCACTAACCTCACTACGGATATTAGCACGTTTCACAAGCTTCCACACAATAACAGTGTTGCAGCATTTAAAAAGCACCTGAAGGCAATGTTTTTCTTATCTTTCATCACTTGGTATGTTTCACAGTTTGGCAGAGCACTTTATGCCACGTAATGAGCCTGAAATCCATTAATGAACTGCATGTATGTTAGTGGTTGAATAATGATAGCGATCAGAGAGTGGGCTTCTTTGTTTGGAGTTCTTCTTTCTACTCTGGTCGTGGATACAAGGGGGGATGGCACTGTGTGTCACGTGTGTACTGTGCAAGTGTGTGTGTGTGTGTGTGCGACTTTAATAGTAATTAATCTCCATAAGGCTAGGTAAGATGGCTGGAAATTCAATTATCTGTATGCAGAGTGCCATTTCTGGGCTGAAATATGCAGCCTCTATTTCTCAGGTTCACATTAGACACCTGAGCCTCTTCCTATGAGAACCTGAGAGGAAGCTAATTTTCGCACACACATTGCATCTTTCATTTTAGTGTTTTGTCAGGGTGCGCATGCTTGTGTGGGATTTATTCATAGGCTACCTACATAAGGGCTACATAAGTGTTGAATAACACTTTTAAAGCAACACTAGAAAATGCTAAACACTATTTGAAGGTTGTTTTAATAAGGGCTCCATAACACATGCATAAGCATTGTACATGCATAATTGACTAGTGTAATGTAATGTTTCTAAAGCAATACTTGTGCGTTTATAAGTAGTGTATGCCAGTATTCACAAGAAGGCAAAGTGTACTATGAAGTAAATGACATTACTAGAAAATGGGCAATGCTTTAGCTGAAGGCTACCTGCATAAAGCCTTCATAATGCATGCACAAGCATTAAAGCATTTTAAAGCAATATTAGACAATGGATAACAATTTATTTAAAAGATACAAGCACAAGGACCTCATAATGCGTGCATAAGAACTGAATAACATTTTAAAGTGAGATTTGAAAATAGGTAACAAGTAATTTGAAGACTGCTTACCTAAAGACTTCATAACACATGCATAAGCACTGAATAACATTTTTAAAGCAATATTTGGAAATGGTTAACACTATGTAAAGCCTACCTACGTAAAGACTTCATAATGCCTGCATAAATACTTGATACAGCAATATTTGAATACAGCAATACATGAAAATGTGTAGAGTTTCATAAAATCTACCTGTGTGATGCTTTCATGACATATACATAGCCATTACTTGATAATATAATGATTTACCTGAAGGCTACCTACATAAGACTTTATAATGCATGCATAAACATTGAATAATACATTTCTAATAAATGCAATTTATTATAGTATTTAGGAGCAGTATGTCAGTATTCACAAGATGACTTAAGATGTTTTATGAAATAAATCACATTGTACTAACATAAGAGCCCTTAAACTAAAGTTATGGACATTTGGTCCATTTATAACATGGTTATGAATGATCATATACAATCAATGGCACTTAAAAGACAGAGATCTAGTTAAACTCTCAGTGTATGAGTTCTACAAATGCATTTATTATCTTATATCAGCTTTACTGACATAAGCTGGCTATACATTTCCAAATGACACTTTATTTGAAGGCAACCTACATATATACTTCATAACACATGCATTGAATAACGTGTTTAAAGAAAAACTCCAGTGTTTATGAACAAAATATGTCAAAAAATCTTGATCCATCTTGGAAGGCTGACATAAGCTGTTCATAAACAGGCCAGTAATGTTTGCGTGCATAATTCAAAGCTTATGCATGTGTTATGAATACTCTATAAAGGTGGCACTCCAATAAGGTGTTATAATGGATTTTAATAACCAGGATAGCCGTATTTGTCTAAACCACTGCACTTTATACACAGGTGGCTTTTTCACTCCTGCTCAGTGATGTAATGAATGGTCAATAGTCATTATCAGAGATACAGACCGAGCTTATTTCATTTTTCCTAAAACTCAGAGCTAAATGTGTTTGTCCACTCCCCACCGTCTGTTTTTATGCTCTCATCCTGTTTAAATCCCTTTTATCTCTTTATGCTGAATGTTTATGTCTCCTGAGTCTGGCCTGATATTTCCTGAAAGTGTATTTTAAAGAGAAATCACAAGATCCTGTTAAGAGAATCAATAGATTTATCAGTAGCTTCTCTTCATCTGGAGAAGGTCTGCCTTGCTCACTTTAGCGGCCCGCCAGCGTAAACGAATTTAAGTCAGAGTAAATGACGTGCACTTGGGTTATGTTTCCTGCAGAATTGGTCAGAAATTGGTCAGATGGATTTGTTTTTCGTTCGCTCTGTTTTTAAACCCAATTAAAAGCCGTTGTTTTTGCCCAGGCTGACTAATTTTTTTAGCCTTTTTGGTGGCTTGAGCATGTTTATGGATTGTCTATGGATGGTTATCGGATAATGAATGGTCAGACCATCAATTAAGAGGAGGGAACTGGTCATGTTTTTGCTTCAAATAAATTTGCATGAGTGCTTTTGAAGAGACCCTGATCAATATCGGAGGATTTTGGATCAATACTGTGCTCCAACCCAGACATTAAAGAAAACCTTCTCCTGTTTGTAGGTTTGTGATCACATTTTAGAACTAATAACTGGAATATTAGCGTGTGGAAAATGTTAATGTTCGTTTGTGTGTTTCTGTCTCTCTTTGAAGCAGTGGTTTGTGGTTGTGTGTAGCTGTAGTGATGCACAGTCCTGTTTGACTCCTATGGATGAACCATTTTGGTGCTATGTAGAACCATTTTCAAAAAGTACAGAACAGGTTCTCCACCAATCTGAAGAACTCTTTTTCTGAGAGTTTATGACCGTCAATACTGGCCAAACATATGCTTGAACCATTTGAATGTCTGTTTTCGCACATTATGTCCATTAAAAGGCAAACCAATACAACAAGAGTGTTGCATCAGATTCAGTTGCCCCTCAAATTCACGTTCCCTTTCACGAGTGACATCAAAGGTGTATCTTTGCCAGTTGCATTATCAAATTGTGAGACTTTTTCACCCATTTAGTTTCCATTGATTCAGTGCTGCGTGAATAATTTATCAGGAAGAATGTGAATTTGAGGAGGAACTAAATCGGATGCATTTGGATGCAAATTTCAGAGATGTGCCCTCAGGTTGCTAGTACTGGAATGGTATGCTAACTCTAGCTTACATAGTTTGCATACAACTTCATCTCAAGGTTCTACCATGTCACTGTCTAGTGACCTATAATTTCTGCTCTGAGATGTTTCCAAACAGGGCTTTTCATACTGCCTGGAGTGCAAATCACTCTTTCTGTGGCTGAGCTGGGTTGTGAACTCTATCATTGCCATGTGGTTGTTGAATTATTTTCTCATTTCAGCTGGACCTTCATTTCATTTTAAATCATAAAAGTGTCGTTGTGTGGCTCCTCTCTGTCATTCAGTGCATTCAGTGCAGTGGCCGAAGAACTCGTAACCCACAGTTATTTTTTTTCACAATAGAATATTCATTTTCACAATCAAATGCCTGTTTTTTGTACAATTTGATTATATAATCGAATTTGAAATATTGTCACTGTCCAAAGAAAAACAAGTATCTCCATAATAGTAACTTCACAGGACAAAAATGTTTTCTTTTCAATATATCTATCCATCCATTTTCTAAGCCGCTTCTCCCTCAGGGTTGCCGGGGGGAATGGGGTGTAGGGGGTATGCTGGAGCCTATCCCAGTGGTCATCGGGCGGAAGGCAGGATACACCCTGGACAGGTCACCAGTCCATCACAGGGCAGACAGACACAGACAGTGACTCACACCCAGGGGCAATTTAGCATGTCCAATTGGCCTGACTGCATGTCTTCAGACTGTGGGAGGAAACCGGAGGAAACCCACACAGACACGGGGAGAACATGCAAACTCCACACAGAGAGGACCCCGGTCACCTGGCCAGGGAATCAAACCCAGGCCCTCCTCGCTGTGAGGTGACAGCGCTACCTACCACGCCACCGTGCTGCCCTTACTTTCAATATAAATTAATGTAAATCAATTTTGGAGCATTTCTATTGGTTCAATCATCATGAAACTTTCCAACAATTTAAGGGACACCTGCTTAGCTCAAATGTACAGAAACAAAATAGCAAAAAATGGAGATATAACATTTCAACAAAAATCAAACCACCTTGGGATCCGTATAACTTCATGTTCATTTCATTGAAGTATATTTCGCCATCTTGGCTGTAAATCTGTCTCAGTATGTGCTAATGTAGTAGCATACACTAAAAATATAATATAATAAAAATATAGACTATCATCTGTGGCTGCTTTTTTCACATCTCACACCGAAAACTTTTCCGCAAAAGTAAAATAGTTTCTAATAAAACGTCTCTTAATGTTCAACTTCTTACAAAGCTTAAGTCAGTCTATCATTCTTCTCTGCTTCTTGTTCAAATTTTCACATTCTACCTTAAATGGTGCTTAACGGGCAAGAATGTTGCTAGGTACATAGCTAACTTCAAAAATTTGCTCAAGAAGCTGAGGAATAAGAAGTTGACTTCAGCTTCGTGACTTTTTAGTGTTGTGCAGCTTCTCGTTGCAGATTGAATGTATCAGGAAACCAGCTGGAGTGCTTAAATGCAAATGAGTCTATTTGTCTCTAAATTATCAATGAATGTCTTAAATCATTCTCTTTGTGCTAGCTGCTAGTGAGGTAAGATAGCAGTGAGGTAACAACTGCGTTGCTATGGTGATCAGCAGTCAACCTTTAGGGTTAAATGGTGAATTAGCAGTTGAACATTAACTCAAGCATTTAAGACCATTTATTGTTAAAACTGTGTTATTTACAGCCAAGGAGGATTATGTTATCTTTACCTAAAATCTAATTCAGCTGTGGAGCCACAACAGGGCAGTAAATGAGCTGCTTGCAGCTTTGGAGGCACGTGTTGTATATCTGTATCTGTATATCTGAGTGTGCTTGTTTCTCAGGTACTTACATTAATGTCTGTGCATGTCTGTATGTGTGCTCATTCTTTCATTAATATATGCATGTATCTGTGTATATATATGTGTGTGTGAGTGTGGGGGTGTGTGTGTGTGTGTTTACAACAAGGTGTTGTATTAAGATGACTCTCTGCACTCAGGCTGTTAGTGTGTGTGCAGAGCGTGACCATGCCAGGCCACCTTGCCATAAATCATAGCAGTTTTAATCACACCTGCCACCTCCTCTCCTCCTCTTCTCCTCTCCCCTCACTCTCCTCTCCTCTGTGTCTCCCTCCATACCCCTCCTCCCTCACCTTCAATTAAGTACCGGGCCTCTTCTGTAATGCTGCTTCTTCATTTAAACCACAGGCGTGTACAGTACACACCCAGCAGCCACTCCCCTGGGGGGGGAGAGAGAGAGAGCGCAGTGGAGCGTGGCAGCCGAACACACTGGAGAGCGTAAGTCAAACTCAGACACAAAGCAGTGAGAGAGAGAGAGAAAGAGAGAGAGAGAGAAGGAGGGGAGCCAATTAGGGCAGGAATTAACATACATCAGAAGCTGATGTGAAGGTGTCTCATCTACTCCTGTGTACCTCCCCAGGGTCTCTCTCTCTCTCTCTCTCTCTCTCTCTCTCTCTCCTATATGTCGGTTACATTGTACTCCAGATAGTATGCAGTAAATCCTGTGCATAACCTAACAGCTATTATCCTTCTATTTATATATGCATTCACAACAATAGGAGGCACTGTATCCCAAAGTGCTGTCTACGAATAGCTGTAAAATTACAATTTAAAACCTAATAATCTGGGTGGAAGATTTTTTTTTCTCTAATTTTACAATAGCCGCAAATAACATAATTACAGTAACTACTGGTTTATGTATGTCAGTGCATTCGTTAAGCCATTTCCAAGCTTCTATTAAAGGAAGCCCAGCATTAAGTGTAGTTATTATTACATTCATGTAATATCACAGAGAAATCTGTAGCTAAAGTTTGTTATACAGACTTATCTAGTAATTATCTACTACTTTTTTGAAAATGACAAATTGTTAGCTTGGGTTCTTTGAATGGTCCTTATTTACATTGACATTTTACATTTACGGCATTTAGCATGTGATCTTACCCAGAGCAACTTACAAAAGTGCTTTGTTGTCCACTCTGAGAATGTATATTAGCTAGCACAAATAGGTTAGAGAGAAAGCCAGTCCTGAGACAGAAGCCCATGTTGAAGCCTAGAGAAAAGAAACAGTTGAACACAGTGCAGTGCAATACTTTACAATAAATAACTCATTTAAGTGCCATATAAAGAGATGTGTCTTCAGTCTGTGGTTCGGACAGCCAGTGGGAGTTCATTCCACCACCTTGGTGTCAGGACAGAACAAAGTCTTGATGCTTGTCTTCCATGCATCTTGACAGATGGCAGGTCAAGTCAAGCTGTAAGCTCAAAGGGCTCAAGGTACAGTTGGCGTTAGGTAGAGAGGGGCTGGTCTGTTTTTGGCTTTGTAGACAAGTGACAAGGTTGAGTGACATGAGTGAACTTATAAGTATAATACTTAACTATTATTATTATTATTATTATTATTATTATTATTATTATTGTTGTTGTTGTTGTTGTTGTTGTTTTTCTAATAAAGCTGGACATTAAATGAAATGTTGAAATGAAATGTTGTTCTAAAACTGTATAAAACCTAAAAGTGTGTGTGTGTGTGTGTGTGTGTGTGTGTGTGTGAGAGAGAGAGAGAGTGTGTTTTGACACTCAGGTCAGTTGTGTCAGGAAAAAGTGATGTATGCTTCCTCCACTGTAATAATTAGTAATAATAGAGGAGTCTGCTCTGGCTCTCAGTTTAACATTACTTAGCTCTGCCTTCCAACCTGACAAAGTCTCTCTGTCTCTCTCTCTCTCTCTCTCTCTCTCTCTCTCTAGGTAGTGGGCTCTGTTTCAGTAAGTGCTGTCAGTGTGGCTCGTGTCGGGATCTCTCTGACAAAACAAAGGCCTGAGCAATTAGAGCAGCTCCATGTCATCCCTTTCCGCTTCTACCTCACACAAACACACACACACATGCTGTAGACACCTTAAGTGCCATTAGTAGCTCTGTGCGTGCTACATATTGGATAATGTCATTAGAATAAAAAGCAGAGGAAATACCGAAATAATGGCTTGCATGCACAGTGCATTACCACACACACACACACACACACACACACACACACACTTACAGACATACTTTATTCAGATTTCTCCTTGACACTGGATGTGTCCCCTGATTAAGAAGTAACACTATGGAGACCTTACAACACCATTTCCCCTTTCGACATTAGAAGGAAAGAGAAAATGAGAGGAAAGAAAGAAAGAAAGTGAGAAAAAAGCATTCCGCTGAAAAGTGAGCGTCACTCTTTCCAAACTGCAAACATTTAAACCAAACCAAAGCGCATGATAAAGGATAAAAGACTGTACAGCAGTCTCACATGGGGTACTGTTGAAATGTGGAAAGTGTAGAAGAAAAGAGGTTATTTGTCCTCTGTTAGATAACAGAGGGATAGACAGTTAAAATGGAATTACAGTGTGTTACTGTGTGTGTGAGGTAAGCATGCAATCAGGATTTAACACATTTTGGGCCATGAGCACCAGACCCCCAGTCTCCAGGCTGATCAAAGCCCAGGGAGGCTCACTGTTCCTGGGCTGGATAAATGCTAATCCCCTTGGTTCTTGTTTCTCTAGGCCAGATTTGTTAATCAAGATAGCTTTAACATCATGACTGTATCAAGTACGCTGTCAACTTAAAATGATAAAGTAACTGATTCTTTTTTTTAAAGTTAGCTCAACTTATTTAGCCAGAATGTCTCCTAACTTAGTCTCCCACAATCACATGGCATCCTCTTACTCTCAGAGACTCCCGACCATGGAGGGCTGAGGCTTTACTGGGATTTGAATTCATGACCTCCTGTTAATGATCAGGCAGTTGCACCACTCCAGGGCTGTGTTCACACAGCAGGTAAAAGTGACCCGAATCCGATCTTTATCTTCATATGTGACATGCTGTGTTGTCTGCGCTTTCACATGAGCTACTGAAATCCAACGTGTATCCGATCTGCAGCAATATGACTCAGTCTGAACAGCCAGATCGGAATTCATGCGACGTTTATGTGAATCCAGCTCCACATTTGACACAGTTTCATGCTGCTGAGACCTCATGAACATTTGGGGTGATGATTCTGTATAAAACATTAGAAGAGCTGTATCCAAACCCCTCTGTGTTTGAAGAGATTTTGAAAGGAAAGGCTGAATTCAGCTGTAGGAGAGCAAGGCTGCAGCATCAAAGAACAATTAAAAGTCTGAAAGCGAAGTTTAAAGGATCTGAGGACACGAACCAAAGAAGTGACTGCAGCCCTTTTCATGGCGAGCTCGAACACATTCTGGGTGACAAGCCCAGCTGTCAGTCAATAAAGCTTCATGATTGCTTCTGTGATGCTGGTGAAGATGAAACTGAACCATCTTGGAATGAATGGCATTCGTTGGCAGCCATGATTGTTTACCTCTGGCTGAGCCGTGTGAAACAATGTGATGAATTGTTCTTTTGCACACGCGGGTCAGTTTAGGAGCTGATTTGTTCAGACTAATCTAACATAAAGGCTACATTTAAAAGATTAGATTTGGTGAGGAAATCAGATTTTCCTGCTGTGTAAACATAGCCCAGTTGTTTATGTGATCTGAGTGTGGGGAACTAGCTGATGAGCAAATTTACTTTTTCACTAATTTTATTTATGTTTATTATGACTCAGCTGTCACTATACTATCATCAGACGTTCTGGAGTTTGAACCCTGGTAATGTGATAACTCCAACCGGTCAGTAGTCTGAGAGAAAGAATTGCTCACTCCCCACCCACACCCAGAATTTCAGCTTGTAATGAACCCATTTAATGCTGTGTTTAAGCTTAAGTTCAACTTAAATTGCATTTTTGACCTGCACGAGATGCAGAACTAAAAATGGGATATAGAAGAATATTGATGTAACGCTGCACAAGCACAAGAAGACGCTCGAAGAGCTTAAAAATGAAAGTCTGTTTAATGAGAGAGATGTCAGAATGAAACAGTTTCATGGCAAATCCAAAATCGAAATCCAGAACCAAGCAAGAGTCAAAAATCAGAATAGACAAAAACATAAAGGCAATCAGAGCAGAAGGACAAATCCAAAAGAGCAACATCCAAAAATGGTCAAAGGGTTCAACACACACGTCAAGAAGTCAAAGAAAGACCACTCAGTAGTCCAGAGAAACAACCAGGAGTCCAGGAGAACAAACCAGGGACTATTTAAAGTCTGAGACAAACAGGCACAGGTGAATTGAAATAGAATTCAGGTGACCTAGAATGAGGCAGTTGCATATGATTGGAGGGAAGGATGACATCATCAGGACTGGAATCATGGGAAATGGAGTCCTGGAGCATGCTAGGCAAGGGAGGAGAACCCGGAAGCGTGACAATTGACAAAGCATAACAGCGACATCATAACAGTAAAGACAGCAACACTATGACAACATTAGTCGCATTTAGATGCACCCTATTAATGATCTGACTCATAGCTCAATTGGAATAGAATACATCCATGTATACACCTCAATCAGAATAGACTAGTCCAACTTATATCTGACTGAACAAGGTGGGTAATCCTGTAAATAATCTGTTAAATTGAAGAATAATAACCCTTTAAATGCCTGTATCCGATTACATTCCCAATTATAAAGTTTAAGTACATTCTGATCATGTGCATTTGTATAAAGCAGAAGTTTATAACGATCAACATTGATGGGAGCAGAAACTGGTCTGCAGAGGAGATGAAGTTTATGCTCTGAGCTTTAAAAGACGATGGAGGGATGGGCGTCCAGCTTATGTGTCTCAGAACACGACATCTTCCTCTCACCCTTCTTTCATAAGTATGTGAGGTACATTTTCCTTAGTCTGACATCATTTTAAAGTAATTAAAAAACAAGCATGCCATGACATCACCAACTGAAAACCAAGATGAAACTGTCTTAGAACGACTGGCGTTCGTTGGCAACCATGATTGTTTACCTCTGGATGAGCCACGAGAAGGAACATAAAGCGTTGCTCTTTTCCATGTAAATATAGTCATTGTCAGTAACAATGACACTAAAAATAACCACAATTAAAGTCAAAGTAATAATTACAGTGATGTTAAATTATACAGTGGTGTTATGTGGTGGTTAGTATAGTGTAGTGGGTAACACCTCTGCCTTCTACACTGTAGACTGGGCTTCAGCCCCCTACATAAGCAAGCGTCCTGCACAATACCAATAAGAGTCCTTGGGCAAGACTCCTAACACTACCTTTCCCTACCTGTGTAAAAATAGATTATCACATTGTAGGTCGTTCTGGATAAAAATGTCTGCTAAATGCTGTCAATGTAATGATATGCTTTGTTGCCTCTCTTTCTCTGAAGGCTAACAATTCCTTACTGTCATTAATTATTTACACTTTTGCCAATGCAATTCAAAATACACATAAACAGAGAACAAAAACAGGAAGATATGCATTTTTTGTTCCTTACATCGTGAGAAAATGCCACAAATCTTGTAGCCTGTCTACTCATCTCTCCCAAAATGGAGGGTACGCTCTTACATATTTCAGCAGCTCAGAGGAAACTCCCTCGCTTTTTTCCTCTCTCCACCTCTGCTTTGTGTCACAGAGCAAGCATGGAGGACAGAATATATGGCAGCCTTTCCTGGGTCAAATATTTGTGTACATAGCCACAGTAGACTCTCTCTCTCTCTCTCTCTCTCTCTCTCTCTCTCTTTTCAGTATTATAGGAGGAGGAGCAGTAGGTGTCAGTGATACCTGTCGAAAGAGTGTTCCACAGCTCAGCCATTCCATCTCATTACCACATGCATTCACACTGTCAATATTTATATACTTCACACAAATGTGGTCAACAAAAAGAGAAAGAAAGGCCAGCAGGGAAAAAAAGTGTGTGTGGTTGTGTGTAAACTGAGGGATTGCTACTGCGTGGCTGTAGTGACATGAATCTAAGAATGCTTTAGTTCCACCCTCCTCTGTCTCAAACACACACAACGTGCTTCACCTCCTCCATATCCTCTCTCTCTCTCTCTCTCTCTCTCAAACTTTCACATACATTACACACACTCACTCCCAAACAAGGCAGGAAGTTTGGGTTCCTTCCCAAGGTCAACATTGTAGAGATGAAAACCCCAGTCTTTTTCTCAGCCTCCTGGCATCTTTAGCCCTGATGGAGCTGGTTTACTTTTAAACTTTAAATCTGTGACTTTAATCCAGCGTGAATCTGCAGTGTGTGTAGGTTTTACAGTCTGACAGTAATAATTGTGGAGTGATTGTAATCCAGCGTGAATCTGCAGTGTGTGTAGGTTTTACAGTCTGACAATAATAACTATGGGGTGATTTTAATCCAGTACGAACCTCCAGTGTTGTTTTTTTATTTTTTACTGTCTGTATGGAATAATTTGAATTTGGCATGAATCTGAATATCTGTGTATCTGTATGCAGATTTTAGAACCTGAGTAATAAATTTGGAGTGATTTCAGTCCGGTATGAAACTAAAGTGTGCCTAGTTTTTACAGTCTGCTGACTATAATTTTGAAGTGATTTTTATCCATTCTGCTAACAGTCACAGCAGTGTGGTATGTAATCATTGTTATTGAGTGTGGCACCTATCACACGAATTGGCCAGTCAAATTCTTTACAAATTACATTACAGAAGACCCTCTGGTAAAACTAATCCATCTTGAGTAGTGCTTTTCTCTGTACCAGTGCTGATCGCAGGACCACTACAAAATTTCCACATGGTCAAACGAAAGTACTGGCCATCAAGGGGACAGCATTAAATATTAAGGGGTCTTTTAATAGATTATGTGAGTGTATATTTAGATTGCCTTCACACTGTAAAAAAAGTTATTTTAAATTTATAAAGTTAGTGCCTTAAAATTGAGATTTTATTGAATTATTGAATGGTAACTCAATGAAGCAAAATATGTATGTTTTATGGCC